>NW_027411977.1:208821245-209107760 GCF_047663935.1 Musca autumnalis | reverse complement strand
AAGTTGGTTGCAGTATTTATTTTAATTCCCCGTGGATGTTTGGAGTTGAAGTTGATTAATCTTCCCGACGATGTGGGTTTTTGATACCAGTCTAGTATAAGTTTATTACCTTGTCTAAGTACTAAAGAATCCAGGTATGGTAATTTGTTATTGTACTCACACTCCATGGTGAAACGCAACTGATTATTGTACTTGTTTAGAGTCTCTAATGTGTTTTGAACCTCATCCGTTTTTGTTATACAAAATATGTCATCGACATATTTTGTTAGGAATCTTGGTTTTATTGTTAGCTTTTCCATTGTGTCGTCAAGTAGCTTCTCCATCACTATGTCGGCTATAATGGGAGAAATTGGAGAACCCATTGGCATCCCTTTCAATTGTTCGTATACTTTATCGCGGTATACAAAGTATCGAGAATCCTTTATGCAGAGTGTCAGGATTTCTATAAAGAGATTTATAGGAATATTCGTATGTTCCTGGAGAATATACCACTTTTCCTTTATTGTATTAATGGCCAAGTTTACAGGAATACTTGGAAACAACGATATGACATCGAAGGATATCAATATTTCGTTGTCGTCAATGTGCTGGTGATTTATTCTGGATTTGAATTCTACAGCATCCTTTATGTTGTATTTGGACTCTATAGTCAAATGTTGAAGAATTGATGCCATATACTTGGAAAGCTCGTACGTTGGAGAGTTAATGAAGGAACAAATTGGACGTAATGGAGTTCCTTCTTTGTGGATTTTTGGCAATCCATATATTTTTGGGGGAATTGAGGTTCTCTTTGAAAGCCTGTTCCTCTCTGTCTCACTGATCACGTCTAAGTCCAATAACTTTTGGACCAATTTATTGCTCTTTTCTTGTAATCCACTAGTCGGATCCTTTCTCATTCTCCTATATGTGCACATGTCCATGAGTATTGCGTCCATTTTTGATTCGTAATCCGTTTTCAGCATCGCTACTGTCTTTCCTCCCTTGTCGGAGTTAAGTATTAATATGTGCTTGTTCTGTTTAACGAATTTTGTAGTTTCGGCCACTGTGCTTAGTATAAATCGATCTCTTTTTCCTATCGTTGTGTTTCTCATGTGTTCGTTAATGAGTGTTATGAAATTGATTCGTGCATTTTCTTGTTGTTCTTTGCTCTCTAATGATTGGATGCAATCCTCTCCTTCAGCGATAATGTTGAACAAGGGAAACGTCGACTTGGTAGTTGGCAATGAAAACTTCGGTCCGAGTGAGAGCAACCACTCAACATTCGAAGGTATGTCAGTGTTCGTAATATTGACGAACCACTCCTTGTTATGTTGAATATTGAGTTGACAAAGGTGTTGTTGTTTTAACGAACTTAATTTATTGATGTGTGTTGTTTTTTGTTTTGTGATTTGTGTGTTAAGAATTGTATTCTCACTCTCTATGAGTAGTTTAAAGTCCTCTTCGTCTATGAGGCGAGTGAGATGATCTTTCGTGTTGGATAGTATCTCTTTGGTCAAGTTTGACTGTTTGTGTTTTTGTTGTATTACAAGCTTGAGAAGTTTCATGTGGAAATTGTAAAACAAAGAACACCTTCAGTTGGTACTAAAAAGTACAAATACGAATAACAACTTTTTTAGTCGTACGAAGTCCAAAGTTCCACCAGAAGACAAGTCTAACGTCGTTTACAAAGTGAAATGCAATGGTGACGGGTCCGACATATGCCATAAGGTATATGTTGGGACAACAAAATCAAAGCTTAAAACTAGGTTAAGTGCACATAAGTCGGACCAGAAAGCAAAAACAGACCTATGGAACAAAAAACTGCACTTGCCGCCCATTGTGCTATTACAGGACACACTCCTAACTTCAAAAATGTGGACATTTTAACGCAAGAAAATAACTACAAGCGAAGATTTATGCTAGAAATGCTCCACATAATAAATGTTCCGGCAGAAAATCGGATGAATTACAAGACAGACACAGACCACTGTGCGCAAATCTACAGAAACTTGATAAAAAACATCAAAAACTTTAGTTGGAAAGTATTTGTGAAAAGATGAGGAAGTAATTTTTTAGAGATTATAAAATAAAACAAATGTAATTATTGTGATGAAAACAAATTCTTTGTTAATGTTTTTATATAAAAATGTAATTTGTTCTTTTTAAAGATTAAATCCCTGATGATGGTTGTCGGAGATGACCGAAATATCGGAAAATAAAAATAATATTAAAAACAAAATAAAATGTTTTTAATTTGCTGACCTCAAGCCAAACCAAAACTTAGAGAAAATTTCAGTCCAAAGGTCAACTATAACCATACAACAATTAAAACACGGTAGGCACGCCGCAAAAAAGACAAAGTCAACATGCATCTCTATAAAAACATAAAACAAAAATATAATAATAACACACAAAATATTATTAAACAATATGCCAAAAGTAACAGGCAATCAGCACGCATTAGATCAACAACTACTTTCCTCATCAAGTGCAAGGAAGCCGGCATCATTCCAAATTTTATTCTCAACACAACCAAAAACATATACAATATATTTGAAAACAACAACACAATACCAGCCAATATAAAAAATTCTTTAGACACACTCATTTACAATTTCCACATGAAACTTCTCAAGCTTGTAATACAACAAAAACACAAACAGTCAAACTTGACCAAAGAGATACTATCCAACACGAAAGATCATCTCACTCGCCTCATAGACGAAGAGGACTTTAAACTACTCATAGAGAGTGAGAATACAATTCTTAACACACAAATCACAAAACAAAAAACAACACACATCAATAAATTAAGTTCGTTAAAACAACAACACCTTTGTCAACTCAATATTCAACATAACAAGGAGTGGTTCGTCAATATTACGAACACTGACATACCTTCGAATGTTGAGTGGTTGCTCTCACTCGGACCGAAGTTTTCATTGCCAACTACCAAGTCGACGTTTCCCTTGTTCAACATTATCGCTGAAGGAGAGGATTGCATCCAATCATTAGAGAGCAAAGAACAACAAGAAAATGCACGAATCAATTTCATAACACTCATTAACGAACACATGAGAAACACAACGATAGGAAAAAGAGATCGATTTATACTAAGCACAGTGGGCGAAACTGCAAAATTCGTTAAACAGAACAAGCACATATTAATACTTAACTCCGACAAGGGAGGAAAGACAGTAGCGATGCTGAAAACGGATTACGAATCAAAAATGGACGCAATACTCATGGACATGTGCACATATAGGAGAATGAGAAAGGATCCGACTACTGGATTACAAGAAAAGAGCAATAAATTGGTCCAAAAGTTATTGGACTTAGACGTGATCAGTGAGACAGAGAGGAACAGGCTTTCAAAGAGAACCTCAATTCCCCCAAAAATAATATGGATTGCCAAAAATCCACAAAGAAGGAACTCCATTACGTCCAATTTGTTCCTTCATTAACTCTCCAACGTACGAGCTTTCCAAGTATATGGCATCAATTCTTCAACATTTGACTATAGAGTCCAAATACAACATAAGGATGCTGTAGAATTCAAATCCAGAATAAATCACCAGCACATTGACGACAACGAAATATTGATATCCTTCGATGTCATATCGTTGTTTCCAAGTATTCCTGTAAACTTGGCCATTAATACAATAAAGGAAAAATGGTATATTCTCCAGGAACATACGAATATTCCTATAAATCTCTTTATAGAAATCCTGACACTCTGCATAAAGGATTCTCGATACTTTGTATACCGCGATAAAGTATACGAACAATTGAAAGGGATGCCAATGGGTTCTCCAATTTCTCCCATTATAGCCGACATAGTGATGGAGAAGCTACTTGACGACACAATGGAAAAGCTAACAATAAAACCAAGATTCCTAACAAAATATGTCGATGACATATTTTGTATAATAAAAACGGATGAGGTTCAAAACACATTAGAGACTCTAAACAAGTACAATAATCAGTTGCGTTTCACCATTGTAACGACACCTATGGCTCCGTTTGCTGAGGCAGCTCGCGGTGGCCAGGGCACGTCCCAGAAATTTATTGATTCTAGTGACGGAGAGTAAGAAAAGGTTGTTTTGGGTGTTGGGAGTAGCTTCGGTCTCTTTATTGGGTAAAACAATATGCTCGGGCTGTGTCCGGGAGGTGAACCCACGGGTGCGCCACACAGGACGGGATCTGGGGCGGTTCTCGAACGGATCACTGTGCCGGGTGGTGGTGGAGAGCCGGAAGGTTAGTTACGATTGGCCTGTGGAAACTCAGTCGCCTAACGCTTCTACAGTCCTCTCACAAAGATGCGAGTGGCCTGGGAGACTCACTCACACAATGGCACTTGTGCGCTGGTGGTGTCCGGGGTGGGGTTCGAGACCTGGGAGGTGAGACCTTGACGGTTCTCGGGACCAGGGCGTTACACGACGCTGGAGTGGCTACGTACAGCCTTCTTAAGGGGACGCCGCGATTGGCCTGGGAGGTGAGACCTTGGACGGTTCTCGGGACCAGGGCGTTACACGACGCTGGAGTGGCTACGTACAGCCTTCTTAAGGGGACGCCGCGATTGGCCTGCTGAAACTCAATCGCCCTCTGAAGTGGTGATGCACAGCCTTTCTGAAGGTAGGTCGCGATTGGCCTAAGGAAACTCAATCGCCTCTGAAGTGGTGAGGCACAGCCTTTCTGAAGGGAGGTCGCGATTGGCCTGTGGAAAACTCAATCGCCTCACGCTGGGCTTCCTCGGTTCGATCGTAGATGTGTGGATGGCTTGGGGAAACTCACACACACACCGGCACTAGGACACTTGGCTTTTCTCACTCTACTCACCTTTGGTCTTTTTTTCCTTAATAGGGTACTTTGACACGGCACTGGAATACTCTGCGTACACTTGATAACTTTCACTTTCACTGACTGTCCCTGCTGTCAGCTTGCCGCGTCCTTTTATAGGGTCCTTGACTACCGTCGGCGTCGACTCCAAAACCTATCCCTTTACATGTTGTTATTGGTTGTTTACGAACAACGCGGTACAACTCTGGGCTCCCTTTTGTTGTTGGTTGGGTACGTCTGCCAACATTAGATTTTCTAAGGTTCCCTATTAGATTATTTACGAACATCACCGTGCGCCGGTGTGGCTGGTTGTTTACGAACTCCACCATGTTTACGAACTCGAATTGGAGTGGTTGTTTACGAACTCCCTCCGTGCCCTATTCCCGTGCATGTTGTTGCTTGTTGTTTACGAACTCGCATTGGAGTGGTTGTTTACGAACTCCTCCGTGCCCTATTCCCGTGCATGTTGTTGCTTGTTGTTTACGAACTCGAATTGGAGTGGTTGTTTACGAACTCCTCCGTGCCCTATTCCCGTGCATGTTGTTGCTTGTTGTTTACGAACTCGAATTGGAGTTGTTGTCTACTAGCTCTAACTAGAGTGGTTGTTTACTTGATGATCTTGTTTGTTGTGCCGACGATCGTTGGTATAAACAAGAACGAGAGTACATTAATAATTCAGAGAAAAATAACATGTTTATGCTCGCATGTATTCAAATATGTAATTCAACGAAATAAAGCGACAACAAGGAAAATGTAAAATTCAATAGCATACAATTCATTAAGTGATATGATAATATGATAAGAAAGGAAACAATTCAAAGATTAACGAAAACAATATATAACAATACCAGCACTTCGCTGGTCAAGGATAAAATATGTGTGGCCGGAAACAAGAGTCGACTTCCGGCGTCACACTACCTCCCCTCCTGGGAGGACGGGTTAGCCTCGGGCCGTGACGAAAACTCGCCCCTGGCGATTTACCAAAATCCGATAACGCCGTCCACATACCTGTACCACCTGCTTATGCTGCTTATGCGGGACACGCAGCGCCACCCCTCTGCGGATGTGTCGTTGTAGTTCCTGTTGCACCACTCGGGGAAACTCTTCACGGCTAGCAAATGGATACCACGAGTCCCTGACGTCTGGTATCACCACTACGCTGCGCAGCCTCGCCAGGGAAGAAGTTGGACATAAGTTGCTCTCCTCGGCCTCCGAATCCGAACTCGAACTACTCTCTTGGGCCTCGGCATTCGACCACGGATCGTTATCGTGATCCTCCGTACCCGACCAGGAATCGCTGTCGGGGCCCTCTGTGTCGGTCCAGGCAAAACTCTCTGGTGCCTCGGCTTCTGTGCCCGGAATGTCTTCTTCCACCTCTGCATCAGTCCAATCGGTGTATCTCGGGGAGGTCACACTCCTGGCAGTACCTGCATTTGGCGTCATATCCCTTATCACCGTGCCCTCGTCATCGGATATCACCACCACACTGAGGACATCGTCCCGCTCATCTGGACTCCACTCCCCGGAACTCCACTCCTCAACCGTTTCGTTGGGCGATGGGGTCACCGCTGTCGTCGACGACTCCGCTGCAGAGTCCTCGTTAACGAACACGATCGACGAACCAGGAGACACAATTGGTGACGGCGTAGGCGGGTTGGGGAACCCATATGTCGGACGTGGGGGCGTGACCTGGTCATCAGTATTCGGAGCGTATGGGTTGTAGGCCGGGAACTGCCCTGGGTGAGAAGGAGTGTCTGATTCTGCGTCCGAGATTACGATAATATCCGGCGTTGGAGGTCTCGGCTGGATTCGCATGGGGCGGACTATCGCCACCGGTCGTCGGACAGGCCCCTCGGTAACCCTTCCCAACCGAACTGTGTGGGTAGCCTCTGGTGCTTCCGGTGCCCTCTGGCAGAGTCGCTTGCTGGTTCCAGGCTCATCAGGCGATGGTATATCCTGTCGGTCCTGCCACTGCTGTTTGTAGTAGGCCTTCGTCTTCAGTAAAGGGGTTTGGTTCTCCATTTCACAGTCGTCGGGATTCTCGCCAGTAACTGTTAAAGACATAGAAGGTTCATTAGTATCAGTATTATGATTAATCGGGTGAGATGGTTTAATTTCGCCGAGGTGTGCCGATCTGAGGTCCCCGCGTTCCTTGCCTCTCACACTCACGATCACCGGCGAGATGTAGCTAACCACCTCGTACGGGCCGTCATATTTCGGGGCCAGCTTGGCCGCAAAGTTTTCGACCGCCTTGGACAGAGGGTGTTGGCGGACCCATACTTCCTCCCCTATCTCGGGTTTCCATGATCGACGCCGCAAGTTACAATACCGCCTTTGGTCTTCCCCGGCTCGCCCGATCTGCCTTCGTACCATCTTAAAAATGTCCCGCAGCTCATCTACTTTTTCCAGCTGGCTCTTCTTCGCTGTGCCGGTACCGGTCGTGACCTCGTCGTATAAGGCATTAGGTAGTCGCGGCTCCCGACACTGTATCAGATACGCCGGGCTGAAACCTGTGGTCTCCGAGGCGCCAGTGTTCACAGCCAGGTTAACTTCCGGCAGGTATTCATCCCACTTCTGGTGTTGATTCTTGCAACCTGTGCCAACATCGTCTTCACCGTACGATTCGCTCGCTCCGTCGGGTTCTCCTGTGGACAATAGGGGGCAGTGAACTGATGTTTCACTCCAATTCCTTGCAGATATTTGCTCAATTCCCGGCTAGTGAACTGGCTGCCATTATCGGTGATTATTACCTTGGGCACCCCAAACCTGGCCAATATGCGTTCTCGAAATGCCCTTGATAACCCCACTGGACGTGGCCTTCCGTAAAGGCACCAGCTCCACCCATTTGGAGAACCGGTCTATAAACACTAGGAGCATGGTATTCCCATGCTTGGTACGGGGTAGAGGTCCAACAAAATCCGCGCACACTGTCGCCAAGGTTCCTCAGGGATAGAAATGAGCATTTCCCCCGCCGGCGCCACCTGACTGGGCTTATACCGTTGACAGGACTGACAGCTTCTCACGAACTTGGCAACGTCCCGGACCATTCCCGGCCAGTAGTACCTCTCAGAGATACGGTTAGCAGTCTTCCGAATACCCAAATGTCCCGCCGCAGGTTGACAGTGGTTTTCCTCCAGAACCCTTGCTCGTAAAGGGGTTGGGACGCATAATTTCCATGTTGTGTTCTCTACGTCACTAGGATGTCGCGGAATATGCCGATAAAGATTATGACCCACAACGGCGTAGTCTGGAAACTTGGCTGCATTCCGTGACATTTCCTTCATTTTTGTCCGTATCCATGGACAGTCATCCATTGTCTCTGTCACGGCCCGTTGTAGGGATTCGGCCGGTTGGCGGGACAGTGCGTCCGCCACCACATTGAGGCCCCCTTTGCGATATTTAACGGTGTACCGATATTGCTGGAGTTCCAAGGCCCATCTCGCCACGCGCCCTGTCGGGTTGTCGATCGCATTCAGCCATTTCAGGGCCAGATGATCCGTCAGCACCTGGAACTCATAACCCTCCAAATAGGGTCGCATCTTGCGAATTCCCCACACGATGGCAAGGCATTCTCTCTCGGTGGCCGAGTAATTCTTCTCCGCGTCGTTTAAAGTGCGGCTGGCATAGGCGATGACGCGCTCTCCGTCCTCGAATTCCTGAGTTAACACGGCCCCTAGCCCACAATCGCTGGCATCCGTCTGTAGCAGGAAGGTTCGGCTGAAATCGGGGGCATGCCAGCACCGGAGCCTGTGTCAACCTGACCTTCAGAAGCTCAAAAACCGTCTGCTGGTCCTCCGTCCAGCGCCAATGCTTCCCCTTCTTCAGCAATACGGTCAAGGGGTTGGCTAAAGTGGCGAATTCGGGAATAAATCGGCGGTACCAAGAGACTACGCCCAGGAAACGCCTCACCTCCTTCAGATTCTGCGGGGGTTTCATGTCCAATATAGCCGTCACTTTGTCTGGATCCGTCTGAATTCCATCACCTCCGACCACATGACCCAGATACTTCGTCTCCCGCTGGAAAAACTGGCACTTGTCCGGGTTGATACGGAGCTTGGCGGCACGTAACCTCCGAAATACCTCCCTGAGGGTTGTCGAGATGTTCCTCTAGTGACTTGCCGCTGACGATGATGTCGTCCAAATAGGCAAAGGCGAATGGTTCCAGCTCCGCCCCAATAACGCTGTCTAACGCCCGCTGAAACGTTGCTGGTGCTGAATGAAGACCGAATGGCATGACTCGCCATTGGAATAATCCCCTCCCGGCCACCGTGAATGCGGTGTATTTCTTACTACTCTCATCTAAGGGGATCTGCCAGTATCCATCCTTCAGGTCGATGCTGCTGACAAATCGAGCGTCTCGTAGGCGGTCAAGGATGGACTGGATGCGAGGCAGTGGATAGGCGTCAGGTTCTGACCGGCTGTTAAGATGGCGGAAGTCCATGCACAGCCGCCACGTCCCGTTCTTCTTTTGTGCCAACGTAATAGGCGAGCTAAAAGGGCTGCAAGACGGCTCAATGAACCCATTGGCCAGAAGCTCGTTAACCTTTGCGTCGATTATCGCCTGCATGGCAGGGTTGCGTGCCGCATACCGTAGCTTGAATGGTCTATCGTCCTTCATGACGATACGATGCGTTGCGACCGTTGATGGACCGTGTATGTCTCTAAACTTTTGGAGCTCAGAGTCCAAAAATTGTCGGATCTGCTGTTGTTCTAGGACTGTGTGGGCACTGGCTGATGGTGCTTCACCCGACACGGGTGGCCTTTCGGTTGTTCGTCGGCAATGCTGATGTGGGTCGTCACACCTGCAAGTAATGCTCAGGTGTAAGCAGTTCTCCACTACGCTTCTGTCGCCCTTGGTAACATCGGTGGAGAGACGCACGAAAGTCCCGCCATCGTGAGACGAGCACCGATCTTCGATAGAAAATCTAACCCGATGATAATATCTTCCGTGGAGTCAGGCATGACTAATAGCCGAGTAGGACGGACTTGGTTGCCTAGGTAGATTTTAGCTTCGACGGCCTCCCGTACCAGCCGCCGCGACCCGTCCGCCAGAGTCACACTTATGTTACAGGGTGTTCGTTGAACGTCGTCTCTGAGGGAACGTGCCAGAGACTCGCTGATAAATGTACTTGTTGCTCCCGTATCTACCGTAGCGGCAACGCGCTGGTCGCCAATTCCTATCATGGCTACCAAACGATTAGGTTCGATGTGGAGGGCGGTACTTACTGGGGGTTTCCGTGGGCTACCTGGGGACCCGTCTCCCCCCGACTTGGGCGGGTCCGGCTGCCGTTTCCCGCAGTCCCTCGGCAGCAGTCAATGGTGCGGGTGCCTCGCCGTCCACACTCCCAGCAGAATAGTATAGCCTCGTTCTTGCACCGCGCAGCGAAATGTCCATCCATTCCACAACGCCGACACGCGCTTCTAGGATTTATCGTCGGTAGGGAAGTTGGAGCCTGACTCTCGGTCGGGTCCATCCGGCGATTTGCTCTCGGGGTGGTGTAGCGATGGGAGGCAGGCTCTCTAGATCGTCCGCCATTTCCAATAGTTCATGCAGAGTGTGGAAATCCCGCCGCCGGATGTACCAGAGGTACTCAGGTAATGCATTGCGGAATATGCGTTCCAATTTCTGCTCCTCCGTATATTCACTGTGACGCATAAGATTCTGCATGCTTAAGGAATAGTCGCGAAAGGTTTCCCGCGGCCTTTGGTGACGCCTCCGGATTTCGTCCTCTAGTTGCTCGAAATGACGTGCCGGCAGGAAAAACCGTTGAAAATCGCCACGGAAATCGTTCCAGGAGTTCCAGGGCCGATGGTTGTTGCGAAACCAGACTAATGCCTTGCCTTGCATGACCTCGGGCATCATCTTTAGGCATCATATCGAGCTGTAGGGGCGTACATATCTGCTAGTTCCTCCACTCTCTCTAGAAACTCCAGAGGATCAGCTTCCCCATCGAAGCTTATCTTCCATTTCCGGACTTGATCGGCGATGGCCCTGATATCCGGACCCGGGGTTGGTCCTGATCGTCTCCTGGGTGAACCCGTCGGGGTAGAGGGTCTAGAGGTTCCGCGTTCCAACGGAGTGGTGGTGCCGTCGGGCTCGGTCACCGCAAGCAGCAGCCCTCCTTTAGCTGGAACTCCCCCCTTACTATCTGGCTTCGATGTCGCTGGTTCGTGGGTCTCTTGTAGCTGCAGCAGCCGTTTACGAACTTCTGGTCCGTGCTCCTCGCCCAGAAACTGGCCGAACCTTTTTCTAAGTTCCTCTACCGTTCCGGTGATGTCAAGATTGAACTCGTTGAGGTAATTGCCTAACTCCTCCTTCCTCAAGCTGTATGCCCATGATGTACGCAAGGTTGCCATCCTGTTGGATCAGAAGCACCCCCTTTATATGTGTTTACAGATTTTACCTTACTCTCACGTCCCTGCTCGGGCGCCACTGTAACGACACCTATGGCTCCGTTTGCTGAGGCAGCTCGCGGTGGCCAGGGCACGTCCCAGAAATTTATTGATTCTAGTGACGGAGAGTAAGAAAAGGTTGTTTTGGGTGTTGGGAGTAGCTTCGGTCTCTTTATTGGGTAAAACAATATGCTCGGCTGTGTCCGGGAGGTGAACCCACGGGTGCGCCACACAGGACGGGGATCTGGGGCGGTTCTCGAACGGATCACTGTGCCGGGTGGTGGTGGAGAGCCGGAAGGTTAGTTACGATTGGCCTGTGGAAACTCAGTCGCCTAACGCTTCTACAGTCCTCTCACAAAGATGCGAGTGGCCTGGGAGACTCACTCACACAATGGCACTTGTGCGCTGGTGGTGTCCCGGGGTGGGGTTCGAGACCTGGGAGGTGAGACCTTGGGACGGTTCTCGGGACCAGGGCGTTACACGACGCTGGAGTGGCTACGTACAGCCTTCTTAAGGGGACGCCGCGATTGGCCTGGGAGGTGAGACCTTGGACGGTTCTCGGGACCAGGGCGTTACACGACGCTGGAGTGGCTACGTACAGCCTTCTTAAGGGGACGCCGCGATTGGCCTGCTGAAACTCAATCGCCTCTGAAGTGGTGATGCACAGCCTTTCTGAAGGTAGGTCGCGATTGGCCTAAGGAAACTCAATCGCCTCTGAAGTGGTGAGGCACAGCCTTTCTGAAGGGAGGTCGCGATTGGCCTGTGAAACTCAATCGCCTCACGCTGGGCTTCCTCGGTTCGATCGTAGATGTGTGGATGGCTTGGGGAAACTCACACACACACCGGCACTAGGACACTTGGCTTTTCTCACTCTACTCACCTTTGGTCTTTTTTTCCTTAATAGGGTACTTTGACACGGCACTGGAATACTCTGCGTACACTTGATAACTTTCACTTTCACTGACTGTCCCTGCTGTCAGCTTGCCGCGTCCTTTTATAGGGTCCTTGACTACCGTCGGCGTCGACTCCAAAACCTATCCCTTTACATGTTGTTATTGGTTGTTTACGAGCAACGCGGTACAACTCCTGGGCTCCCTTTTGTTGTTGGTTGGGTACGTCTGCCAACATTAGATTTTCTAAGGTTCCCTATTAGATTATTTACGAACATCACCGTGCGCCGGTGTGGCTGGTTGTTTACGAACTCCACCATGTTTACGAACTCGAATTGGAGTGGTTGTTTACGAACTCCTCCGTGCCCTATTCCCGTGCATGTTGTTGCTTGTTGTTTACGAACTCGCATTGGAGTGGTTGTTTACGAACTCCTCCGTGCCCTATTCCCGTGCATGTTGTTGCTTGTTGTTTACGAACTCGAATTGGAGTGGTTGTTTACGAACTCCTCCGTGCCCTATTCCCGTGCATGTTGTTGCTTGTTGTTTACGAACTCGAATTGGAGTTGTTGTCTACTAGCTCTAACTAGAGTGGTTGTTTACTTGATGATCTTGTTTGTTGTGCCGACGATCGTTGGTATAAACAAGAACGAGAGTACATTAATAATTCAGAGAAAAATAAACATGTTTATGCTCGCATGTATTCAAATATGTAATTCAACGAAATAAAGCGACAACAAGGAAAATGTAAAATTCAATAGCATACAATTCATTAAGTGATATGATAATATGATAAGAAAGGAAACAATTCAAAGATTAACGAAAACAATATATAACAATACCAGCACTTCGCTGGTCAAGGATAAAATATGTGTGGCCGGAAACAAGAGTCGACTTCCGGCGTCACACCATGGAGTGTGAGTTCAATAACAAATTACCATACCTGGATTCTTTAGTACTTAGACAAGGTAATAAACTTATACTAGACTGGTATCAAAAACCCACATCGTCGGGAAGATTAATCAACTTCAACTCCAAACATCCACGGGGAATTAAAATAAATACTGCAACCAACTTTATCCACAGAGTGTTAAACATTAGCGACAAACAATTTCATACCGAAAATATAACTAAAATCAGAAATATTTTAAAAATGAATGATTTCCCCAATAGAACAGTGAAAGATCTTATCAACCAAGTTCGATTCAAAAAGGATAATAAAGAGCAAAAACCCCCTAAGATATATAAACGCGCGACATATGTTCCAGGTTTTTCAGAAAGATTCTCTCACTCTAATCTTTATAACAAAGAACACCTTCAGTTGGCACTAAAAAGTACAAATACGAATAACAACTTTTTTAGTCGTACGAAGTCCAAAGTTCCACCAGAAGACAAGTCTAACGTCGTTTACAAAGTGAAATGCAATGGTGACGGGTCCGACATATGCCATAAGGTATATGTTGGGACAACAAAATCAAAGCTTAAAACTAGGTTAAGTGCACATAAGTCGGACCAGAAAGCAAAAAACAGACCTATGGAACAAAAAACTGCACTTGCCGCCCATTGTGCTATTACAGGACACACTCCTAACTTCAAAAATGTGGACATTTTAACGCAAGAAAATAACTACAAGCGAAGATTTATGCTAGAAATGCTCCACATAATAAATGTTCCGGCAGAAAATCGGATGAATTACAAGACAGACACAGACCACTGTGCGCAAATCTACAGAAACTTGATAGAAAAACATCAAAAACTTTAGTTGGAAAGTATTTGTGAAAAGATGAGGAAGTAATTTTTTAGAGATTATAAAATAAAACAAATGTAATTATTGTGATGAAAACAAATTCTTTGTTAATGTTTTTATATAAAAATGTAATTTGTTCTTTTTAAAGATTAAATCCCTGATGATGGTTGTCGGAGATGACCGAAATATCGGAAAATAAAAATAATATTAAAAACAAAATAAAATGTTTTTAATTTGCTGACCTCAAGCCAAACCAAAACTTAGAGAAAATTTCAGTCCAAAGGTCAACTATAACCATACAACAATTAAAACACGGTAGGCACGCCGCAAAAAAGACAAAGTCAACATGCATCTCTATAAAAACATAAAACAAAAATATAATAATAACACACAAAATATTATTAAACAATATGCCAAAAGTAACAGGCAATCAGCACGCATTAGATCAACAACTACTTTCCTCATCAAGTGCAAGGAAGCCGGCATCATTCCAAATTTTATTCTCAACACAACCAAAAACATATACAATATATTTGAAAACAACAACACAATACCAGCCAATAAAAAAATTCTTTAGACACACTCATTTACAATTTCCACATGAAACTTCTCAAGCTTGTAATACAACAAAAACACAAACAGTCAAACTTGACCAAAGAGATACTATCCAACACGAAAGATCATCTCACTCGCCTCATAGACGAAGAGGACTTTAAACTACTCATAGAGAGTGAGAATACAATTCTTAACACACAAATCACAAAACAAAAAACAACACACATCAATAAATTAAGTTCGTTAAAACAACAACACCTTTGTCAACTCAATATTCAACATAACAAGGAGTGGTTCGTCAATATTACGAACACTGACATACCTTCGAATGTTGAGTGGTTGCTCTCACTCGGACCGAAGTTTTCATTGCCAACTACCAAGTCGACGTTTCCCTTGTTCAACATTATCGCTGAAGGAGAGGATTGCATCCAATCATTAGAGAGCAAAGAACAACAAGAAAATGCACGAATCAATTTCATAACACTCATTAACGAACACATGAGAAACACAACGATAGGAAAAAGAGATCGATTTATACTAAGCACAGTGGGCGAAACTGCAAAATTCGTTAAACAGAACAAGCACATATTAATACTTAACTCCGACAAGGGAGGAAAGACAGTAGCGATGCTGAAAACGGATTACGAATCAAAAATGGACGCAATACTCATGGACATGTGCACATATAGGAGAATGAGAAAGGATCCGACTACTGGATTACAAGAAAAGAGCAATAAATTGGTCCAAAAGTTATTGGACTTAGACGTGATCAGTGAGACAGAGAGGAACAGGCTTTCAAAGAGAACCTCAATTCCCCCAAAAATATATGGATTGCCAAAAATCCACAAAGAAGGAACTCCATTACGTCCAATTTGTTCCTTCATTAACTCTCCAACGTACGAGCTTTCCAAGTATATGGCATCAATTCTTCAACATTTGACTATAGAGTCCAAATACAACATAAAGGATGCTGTAGAATTCAAATCCAGAATAAATCACCAGCACATTGACGACAACGAAATATTGATATCCTTCGATGTCATATCGTTGTTTCCAAGTATTCCTGTAAACTTGGCCATTAATACAATAAAGGAAAAATGGTATATTCTCCAGGAACATACGAATATTCCTATAAATCTCTTTATAGAAATCCTGACACTCTGCATAAAGGATTCTCGATACTTTGTATACCGCGATAAAGTATACGAACAATTGAAAGGGATGCCAATGGGTTCTCCAATTTCTCCCATTATAGCCGACATAGTGATGGAGAAGCTACTTGACGACACAATGGAAAAGCTAACAATAAAACCAAGATTCCTAACAAAATATGTCGATGACATATTTTGTATAATAAAAACGGATGAGGTTCAAAACACATTAGAGACTCTAAACAAGTACAATAATCAGTTGCGTTTCACCATGGAGTGTGAGTTCAATAACAAATTACCATACCTGGATTCTTTAGTACTTAGACAAGGTAATAAACTTATACTAGACTGGTATCAAAAACCCACATCGTCGGGAAGATTAATCAACTTCAACTCCAAACATCCACGGGGAATTAAAATAAATACTGCAACCAACTTTATCCACAGAGTGTTAAACATTAGCGACAAACAATTTCATACCGAAAATATAACTAAAATCAGAAATATTTTAAAAATGAATGATTTCCCCAATAGAACAGTGAAAGATCTTATCAACCAAGTTCGATTCAAAAAGGATAATAAAGAGCAAAAACCCCCTAAGATATATAAACGCGCGACATATGTTCCAGGTTTTTCAGAAAGATTCTCTCACTCTAATCTTTATAACAAAGAACACCTTCAGTTGGCACTAAAAAGTACAAATACGAATAACAACTTTTTTAGTCGTACGAAGTCCAAAGTTCCACCAGAAGACAAGTCTAACGTCGTTTACAAAGTGAAATGCAATGGTGACGGGTCCGACATATGCCATAAGGTATATGTTGGGACAACAAAATCAAAGCTTAAAACTAGGTTAAGTGCACATAAGTCGGACCAGAAAGCAAAAAACAGACCTATGGAACAAAAAACTGCACTTGCCGCCCATTGTGCTATTACAGGACACACTCCTAACTTCAAAAATGTGGACATTTTAACGCAAGAAAATAACTACAAGCGAAGATTTATGCTAGAAATGCTCCACATAATAAATGTTCCGGCAGAAAATCGGATGAATTACAAGACAGACACAGACCACTGTGCGCAAATCTACAGAAACTTGATAGAAAAACATCAAAAACTTTAGTTGGAAAGTATTTGTGAAAAGATGAGGAAGTAATTTTTTAGAGATTATAAAATAAAACAAATGTAATTATTGTGATGAAAACAAATTCTTTGTTAATGTTTTTATATAAAAATGTAATTTGTTCTTTTTAAAGATTAAATCCCTGATGATGGTTGTCGGAGATGACCGAAATATCGGAAAATAAAAATAATATTAAAAACAAAATAAAATGTTTTTAATTTGCTGACCTCAAGCCAAACCAAAACTTAGAGTAAATAAATAAATAAATAAATAAATAAATAAATAAATAAATAAATAAATAAATAAATAAATAAATAAATAAATAAATAAATAAATAAATAAATAAATAAATAAATAAATAAATAAATAAATAAATAAATAAATAAATAAATAAATAAATAAATAAATAAATAAATAAATAAATAAATAAATAAATAAATAAATAAATAAATAAATAAATAAATAAATAAATAAATAAATAAAAAAATAAATAAATAAATAATAAACAATAATAATAAATTGAATTGAAATTGAATTGAAATAAATAAGCCCAAAAGTACTCAAACGTCCACATGTTTCTCGTTATTTAGACACCAAGAGAGGTGATAATAAATAAATTAAATCATTATCGCTCGTGTTTTTTTCCTTAAGGTTTTGCAGGTCCTTGAGTTGACCCTAGCAGCGACTGAACTTACTTCAGCCCTAGTTAAAACCCTGGGAATAAGACATTTGAAAAGGTGTGCTATTGGAGAATATATTTTCCGAAGGTTTTCTGAGAATAGAAGACGTTTTCAGAAGGTCTTCCATGTTAAGATGATCTTTTCAGAAGATTGTTTGGTGGGAGAAGCCCTTTGGAAAAAGTCTTATGTGGCAACATCGTCTATGGGTACAAGACTTTTCAAGAAAAAATGGCCTTTTAAGAAGACCTTTTTAGTGGAAAAGATCCTTCAATAAAAGTACCTCTAAGCTCTTCTATGGAAAAAAATACATTTTTAGATCTTTTGTGGCAAAAAGAGCTCTTAATAAGGTCATCTCCATTAAAAAGGTGATTATATACACTCCACCACTTTACATTTAAACAATTACAAAAGATCCCTTACAGAAATGCAGACAGTATAGTTTCACGTTTTGGTTAGCCCTCATGTAGGCGTAGTCACCATTTAAGCTTTTTTGAAGATTTTAGTCACATTTTTCTAAAAATTTGCTCGTTAATTGGATTATTGTGTTCCCAGAAGATAGAAAACTTACTAACAAACTGTCCATATTAGTATATCCAGGTTTAAGATTAGCCGATATTTCCCAATTTTATGTATTTCGGGGGTTTTTTTTGACAAATTTTCGAACCGATGTTTCTGTAATTTAATATTGTGTATTGCCAGAGGATACAAAAGCTCAATTCGGAAAATTGTAAATATTGGTCCATGTTTTGGAAAGAACAACAATGATGTCACAGGATGATTCTTTTAGAGGGAGTATTTATTATCAGTTAAGATAATTGTTCCTATTTACTTTAATTCATTTTGTAGTGGAGGGTATGAAAACTTCGGCCCGACCGAACGCCGTTCTTCTTCTTCTTCTTCTTTATTTACTCATCCGTTATTCGGATATTGGTGATCGTACAATAATATTTCAATGCTACATATATGCATAATATTAAATACATATTTATAATTATTTGTTGTTACACAATGATGTTCAGCTCCCTGTTCTTAGCGGCATGTAAAAGTGTGTATTCATCATTATAGCCAGTCCATGTCAGGATATTTTTGAGCCACGTTGTTTCTCTCCTGCCTCTTCCACGTTTTCCTTCAATTTTTGCCTTAAGTATTGTTTGTAGTGTTTTGTATTTGTTATTCCGTAATATGTGTCCAAGGTAGGATATTTTGCGCTTTTTAAATGTTGAGATTAGTTGTCGGTTCACATGCATCCTTCTAAGTACTTCGTCATTTGTTATTTTTGATGTCCAGGGTATTTTCAGTACTCGGCGGAATGTCCACATTTCAAAAGCTGCCAATTTCCTTTCATCGGAATTTTTAAGTGTCCAGACTTCGGCAGCATATAAGAGGACTGACCAAACATAGCACTTGATAAACCTTATTTTTGTTGTTACATTTATTTCGTGGCTTGCTAATACTTTTTTGTATTTGAAAAACGCATCTCTCGCTATTTCTATTCGGCTGGTAATTTCTTTGGAGTAGTCCCACCGGTCATTTATTAGAACTCCCAGATATTTAAATGTGTGTACCCTCTCGATCTCGGTATTCTGTATAGTAAGCTTCGCATTTCGATGTTCGTTCTTTCTGCTTGCGATCATATATTTAGTTTTTTTCATATTAATTTTTAACCCAAACTTTTCACTTATGAATGCCAGCTTTTCTACAAGTTTCTGTAGACCTGATATGCTCCCAGCTAGTAATGTGGTGTCGTCCGCATATCTTATATTATTCACATATTGTCCATTAATTTTTATTCCAATGTTTTCTCCACCTAACGCTTCTTGAAATATTTTTTCTGAGTACACGTTGAATAGTAATGGGGAAAGTATGCACCCCTGCCTAACTCCTTTTGAAATAACAATTTCTTCAGTCTGTTCACCACTGACGTCGATTCGTGCTTTTTGATTCCAATACAAATTTTTGATGCAGCGTAATTCTTTTCCTTGTACTCCAATTGATGCCAAAATATCCATTAATTTATCGTGTTTAACCGTATCGAATGCTTTCTCATAATCAATGAAACAGATGAAAACATCTTTTTGGGCTTCTCGGCAGTTCTGAATTAAAATCTGCAAACAGAATAGAGCTTCTCGGGTACCCATCCCTTCCTTAAACCCAAACTGTGTTTTCCCCATAGCATTTTCGCATTTGTTATATATGCGTTGATGAATAATTTTTAGAAATATTTTCAGTACGTGACTCATTAGACTTATTAATCTGAATTCACAACAACGTTTGGCACAGTTTTTCTTGGGTATGGCGATGAAAGTAGATTTGAGCCAATCTGCTGGGTATTGACCAGTGTCGTATACATGGTTGAAAAGAGTGATGAGGAGTTCGATATTGCTGGTATCTATTAGTTTTAAAACTTCAGATGGTATTTCATCTGGACCTGTAGCCTTTTTATCTTTTAGGGTTTGTATGGCACGTTCTAATTCTAATCGTGTTATTGGTGATCCTGTTAAAGAATTGTTTATATTATTCTCAATAGGTGCTCGTTGGTCATCCGTGAAAAGTTTTTCTATGTAATCTTTCCATATGGTCTTTCTACCCTCTATATCAAATACTGCTTCGTTTTTATCATTAAATATGACAGCGTTAGACTTTCTTCCATACGTCCCAACAGATTCCTTTAACTTTTTGTGTAGGTTAAAGTCGTCATGTATGGATTGCAGATATTCGATTTCTTGACATTTTCTATTTAGTTGGTCATTTTTTGCTGCGCGGATTGCCGATCTTATTTCCTTGTTTATTTCCCAGTATTTTTCATAATTTTTATTTTTATGCTTACTTCTTTCTTCCCAAAGTTCTCGAATTTCGACTGTTATCCAGTCTTCAGTTCTTGCCATTGATCGGTTTCCTAGTGTGCTCTTAGTAACTGTATTTATAATAGTTTTTAGGTTGTTCCACAATAAATCCAAATTGTCTTCATTGATATTTCCTAGTTCTGTGTTTATTTGATGTTGCAGTTCATCCCTTATGATAGGATCGGTAAGTTTTCCGATATCGATTCTCGGCTGGGATTTCTTTTTCCGTGTTAGGGACAGTTTGAGGCGCAATTTTGAGACCAGTAGATTGTGGTCTGATGGAATATCAGCACCTGGATAAGTTGTACACCTCGTAACACAGGAATTGTATCTTTTGTTTATTAGCACATAGTCTATTTGGTTTCTTACAATATTTCCATGGTTATCTTGCGGTGATTTCCATGTGTATAATCTCCTGGGGTGTAGACGATAAAATGTGTTCATAATCTTCATATTATTTTCTTGGCAGAATTGTATAAGTCGGTCTCCTCTTTCGTTTCGGTTTCCAAGACCGTATTTTCCAGTGATGTCTTTGACTTCATCCTTACCAACCTTCGCATTAAAGTCACCTAGTATAATATTAATTTCATGATTTTTTGTCATTCTTAATAGTTGCTCAATGTTGTTATAAAATTCCTCGATGTCATTGGCATTTGCATCGCATGTAGGAGCATAAATTTGTATTATGTTGATGTTTATTGGGCCATTATTTTAAGTAGAATGGCTCTATCTGACAGTGGAACATATCCAGTTATGCATGAGGCTATGTGGTTTTTTACAATGATACATACTCCATTTCTATGAATGCCGTGCTGATTTCCTGAGTGGTAAACAGCCACATTTTCCGTTCTAAAGTCACAGCTGTCCTTCCACCATGTTTCGCTAACACCTAATATGTCTATTTTAAGACGATTCATTTCACTGATGGTGTTTTTAAGTTTTCCAGTTTCATAGAGACTTCGGACATTCCATGTCCCAATTGTTAATTTTTGTTTGGTTTTACCTCCGGGGATTCTTAGCACCCTCTCTTGGCCGGAGACTGAGGGCCGTGTATTTTGCGTTGTATTGTTCATGTTGTACGATTTTCAAGGGATGTTACTTCAGTGGTTTCCCGTTGCCTTCTGAAGGGTTTATAGTTTTCCGTCTATATATTCAGCCGCTCCAATGGAGTACAGACGCTGTTTGCTGCCGCCGAATCTCGATCAGACGCTGCCTTTTTCCTTTTATTTTTTGGTTCGCCCCACATATTTTATTTTTGCGGTACCCGTCATATCTGATGAGCTTTCCCCTATCCACCACCTGGGGAGGCGTCCGATGGGAGAAAAAAAGAAAAAAAAACTCCACACGGAGTTCTTACTTGATTTTATTTAAAGAAAACCTCAAAGTACTTTACTGGTGGTGGTGACAGTTTTCTATGATGATTGTATTCTCGACGTTAGATCGCATGATATTAAAATAAAAACAAAATCTATAAATTGAAACATTTTTTCCCCTTAATTAAAACCAAAAAATACTTTGCGGGTGGCTATAAATGATGACTATATTCTTTACTTTCCATTTCAGAATATTAAAATAAAATGTTTATAATAATAATCTATCTACCCATCAAAAAACATATAAATGCCCATTAATATTTTGTAATTATTAACAGTTCGTTTATAAAAGGCCATCATGATGTTGGTTCCGACTTGGACGGTGTTTCTTCTCATCCTGTTGCTGACTATTCAAATGTTTTCTTCAAACGTATTAGCTCAAAGTGATAAAAGAAAGCACGATCGAAAACATCATTCAAAGCACATACCCGAGCTTGTAGGCGCAGTTACTTTTGTAAAGAAAAATTGTGGGACATACTACTGTGGTGTTTTGTGGGAACAACTAGAGAAACAACAAAATTACGCAAAAATATTTAGAAATGTAAAGAACAACGTCAATAAGTTGCCTTACGCCGCAATTCATTAAGTCGAAGGTCACATTAGCGCTGTTTCAACATGGCGACTTTGAGTTTATTGGCGAGGGGTAAGATGTAGTGAAATCGCTGTACATGGTTCCTGTGTTTGGGATGTTGCCTCTTCCTATTATTCGTTTCAAGAAACTCGCTAGTGTGACCAAGGACTAACTTAAGGAGTGATTACAAAACAACATAGACGATAAAATAATTTACTGGCAAACTGATGACAGACAGAGTTTCCTGAATGCAGTAGTTGTGTTCTTAGACATAGCACCGAACTTATTTAGATTATTTAAAGAAGTAAGATCATGTGAAAAATTGTTATTATTGTTGTGTTATCATACATTTAACCCGTTAAATAAATAAAATATTGTTATGAGAAATTAAAATGAGTAAGAAATTAAAATGGGTGACGTAGGGGATGGAAGATACCAAGGAACGGTCCTGACCGGTTTTAACATGGCAAAGCCCAGGATTTATCTTGGTCCCTCTTTCATCTCAAGTGGATACTGACCTCCCCGTGGTGTCACCTGGGGAACTGCCTTTAACACCCGTTAAAGTTGGTGAGCTAACATGTGCCGCGCGTTCACCCATAAGAACGTTAAAAACTTGGGTTTGGGCGTCGGGTTAGTAACCCTCCCCTAGAAAAAACAGCCTACTATGAAAAAACGAAAGAAAAGAAAAACAAACCCGCCTAAAGTCGACGAACCCCGCAAACGCTTTAAGGACCATGATCTGCGAATCTGCAGCTGGAATGTTCGCACTAAATAAATAAATAAATAAATAAATAAATAAATAAATAAATAAATAAATAAATAAATAAATAAATAAATAAATAAATAAATAAATAAATAAATAAATAAATAAATAAATAAATAAATAAATAAATAAATAAATAAATAAATAAATAAATAAATAAATAAATAAATAAATAAATAAATAAATAAATAAATAAATAAATAAATAAATAAATAAATAAATAAATAAATAAATAAATAAATAAATAAATAAATAAATAAATAAATAAATAAATAAATAAATAAATAAATAAATAAATAAATAAATAAATAAATAAATAAATAAATAAATAAATAAATAAATAAATAAATAAATAAATAAATAAATAAATAAATAAATAAATAAATAAATAAATAAATAAATAAATAAATAAATAAATAAATAAATAAATAAATAAATAAATAAATAAATAAATAAATAAATAAATAAATAAATAAATAAATAAATAAATAAATAAATAAATAAATAAATAAATAAATAAATAAATAAATAAATAAATAAATAAATAAATAAATAAATAAATAAATAAATAAATAAATAAATAAATAAATAAATAAATAAATAAATAAATAAATAAATAAATAAATAAATAAATAAATAAATAAATAAATAAATAAATAAATAAATAAATAAATAAATAAATAAATAAATAAATAAATAAATAAATAAATAAATAAATAAATAAATAAATAAATAAATAAATAAATAAATAAATAAATAAATAAATAAATAAATAAATAAATAAATAAATAAATAAATAAATAAATAAATAAATAAATAAATAAATAAATAAATAAATAAATAAATAAATAAATAAATAAATAAATAAATAAATAAATAAATAAATAAATAAATAAATAAATAAATAAATAAATAAATAAATAAATAAATAAATAAATAAATAAATAAATAAATAAATAAATAAATAAATAAATAAATAAATAAATAAATAAATAAATAAATAAATAAATAAATAAATAAATAAATAAATAAATAAATAAATAAATAAATAAATAAATAAATAAATAAATAAATAAATAAATAAATAAATAAATAAATAAATAAATAAATAAATAAAAAAATAAATAAATAAATAATAAACAATAATAATAAATTGAATTGAAATTGAATTGAAATAAATAAGCCCAAAAGTACTCAAACGTCCACATGTTTCTCGTTATTTAGACACCAAGAGAGGTGATAATAAATAAATTAAATCATTATCGCTCGTGTTTTTTTCCTTAAGGTTTTGCAGGTCCTTGAGTTGACCCTAGCAGCGACTGAACTTACTTCAGCCCTAGTTAAAACCCTGGGAATAAGACATTTGAAAAGGTGTGCTATTGGAGAATATATTTTCCGAAGGTTTTCTGAGAATAGAAGACGTTTTCAGAAGGTCTTCCATGTTAAGATGATCTTTTCAGAAGATTGTTTGGTGGGAGAAGCCCTTTGGAAAAAGTCTTATGTGGCAACATCGTCTATGGGTACAAGACTTTTCAAGAAAAAATGGCCTTTTAAGAAGACCTTTTTAGTGGAAAAGATCCTTCAATAAAAGTACCTCTAAGCTCTTCTATGGAAAAAAATACATTTTTAGATCTTTTGTGGCAAAAAGAGCTCTTAATAAGGTCATCTCCATTAAAAAGGTGATTATATACACTCCACCACTTTACATTTAAACAATTACAAAAGATCCCTTACAGAAATGCAGACAGTATAGTTTCACGTTTTGGTTAGCCCTCATGTAGGCGTAGTCACCATTTAAGCTTTTTTGAAGATTTTAGTCACATTTTTCTAAAAATTTGCTCGTTAATTGGATTATTGTGTTCCCAGAAGATAGAAAACTTACTAACAAACTGTCCATATTAGTATATCCAGGTTTAAGATTAGCCGATATTTCCCAATTTTATGTATTTCGGGGGTTTTTTTTGACAAATTTTCGAACCGATGTTTCTGTAATTTAATATTGTGTATTGCCAGAGGATACAAAAGCTCAATTCGGAAAATTGTAAATATTGGTCCATGTTTTGGAAAGAACAACAATGATGTCACAGGATGATTCTTTTAGAGGGAGTATTTATTATCAGTTAAGATATTGTGGCCCTTTCCTTTTATAAACGAAAGGAAACTAATTGTTCCTATTTACTTTAATTCATTTTGTAGTGGAGGGTATGAAAACTTCGGCCCGACCGAACGCCGTTCTTACTTGATTTTATTTAAAGAAAACCTCAAAGTACTTTACTGGTGGTGGTGACAGTTTTCTATGATGATTGTATTCTCGACGTTAGATCGCATGATATTAAAATAAAAACAAAATCTATAAATTGAAACATTTTTTCCCCTTAATTAAAACCAAAAAATACTTTGCGGGTGGCTATAAATGATGACTATATTCTTTACTTTCCATTTCAGAATATTAAAATAAAATGTTTATAATAATAATCTATCTACCCATCAAAAAACATATAAATGCCCATTAATATTTTGTAATTATTAACAGTTCGTTTATAAAAGGCCATCATGATGTTGGTTCCGACTTGGACGGTGTTTCTTCTCATCCTGTTGCTGACTATTCAAATGTTTTCTTCAAACGTATTAGCTCAAAGTGATAAAAGAAAGCACGATCGAAAACATCATTCAAAGCACATACCCGAGCTTGTAGGCGCAGTTACTTTTGTAAAGAAAAATTGTGGGACATACTACTGTGGTGTTTTGTGGGAACAACTAGAGAAACAACAAAATTACGCAAAAATATTTAGAAATGTAAAGAACAACGTCAATAAGTTGCCTTACGCCGCAATTCATTAAGTCGAAGGTCACATTAGCGCTGTTTCAACATGGCGACTTTGAGTTTATTGGCGAGGGGTAAGATGTAGTGAAATCGCTGTACATGGTTCCTGTGTTTGGGATGTTGCCTCTTCCTATTATTCGTTTCAAGAAACTCGCTAGTGTGACCAAGGACTAACTTAAGGAGTGATTACAAAACAACATAGACGATAAAATAATTTACTGGCAAACTGATGACAGACAGAGTTTCCTGAATGCAGTAGTTGTGTTCTTAGACATAGCACCGAACTTATTTAGATTATTTAAAGAAGTAAGATCATGTGATCATGGGTGACGTAGGGGATGGAAGATACCAAGCAACGGTCCTGACCGGTTTTAACATGGCAAAGCCCAGGATTTATCTTGGTCCCTCTTTCATCTCAAGTGGACACTGACCTCCCCGTGGTGTCACCTGGGGAACTGCCTTTAACACCCGTTAAAGGTAGTGAGCTAACATGTGCCGCGCGTTCACCCATAAGAACGTTAAAAACTTGGGTTTGGGCGTCGGGTTAGTAACCCTCCCCTAGAAAAAACAGTCTACTATGAAAAAACGAAAGAAAAGAAAAACAAACCCCTCTAAAGTTGACGAACCCCGCAAACGTTTTAAGGACCATGATCTGCGAATCTGCACCTGGAATGTTCGCACTCTTTATAGAGTAGGTGCAGTTTACGCGCTGGCAGATGTACTTGAAAAGTACAAGGCCGACATTACTGCCATACAGGAAATACGATGGACTGGAAAAGATGTCACAACAACACCTAAAGGTGACGCACTGTATTATAGCTGCCATGACACAAAGCATGAGTTTGGTTGCGGATTTGTAGTTAGTCGGAGACTAAAACATCTGGTATCCAGCTTCACTCCAGTGAATGAAAGACTTGCTACAATTCGATTAAAAGCAAAATTCTTCAACATCAGCTTAATCTGCGCTCATGCTCCAACCGAAGATAAGGACGAACAGACCAAAGATATATTCTACGAGCGCTTAGAAGAAACATATGACCGTTGTCCTGCCCATGACATTAAAATTGTTCTAGGCGATTTTAATGCCAAAATTGGAAAGGAGAATATCTTTGGACAAACAGTCGGGAAATTCAGTCTACATAGTGAAACATCAGACAATGGAATGAGGCTGATAGACTTCGCAGCGGCAAAAAAACATGGTAGTTAGCAGTACCAGATTTAAGCATCTCGATATTCATAAGGGCACTTGGCTGTCTCCAGACCAAAGAACAATAAACCAAATTGATCATGTTGTGATAGATGGAAGACATTCATCGAGCGTGTTGGATGTACGATCGTTCCGAGGAGCAAACATAGATTCGGACCATTACCTCGTTGCAGCAAAGGTACGTACCCGTCTAAACGTTGCAAATAAAGCACGGACGGACACAACACGAAAGTTGGACATCGCTAAGCTGCAAACACAACAGATAGCCACAGCATATTCCACTCAACTGACCCACATGCTTAATGAAAGCGCTTCTCGTCCCGATAACATATCAGCACAATGGCAAAACATTGCCCACTCCATGCAAACAGCCGCAAAATCAGTACTTGGATACCAGAGACCTCCACCAAAGAATCCATGGTATGACCAGGAGTGCCGTGCTGCTACCGAAGAAAAAAATGCGGCATATAGGGCTACTTTACAATCAGTAGCAACGCGTAGCGCACGAGAGAGGTATCGGGAGAAAAGGAAAGAGGAAAAACGTCTTTTCCGCAGGAAAAAGAGAGAGATGGAGAAGAGGGAGTGTGAACAAATAGAGATGTACAGGAGACAGAACGAAGTCCGAAAATTCTACCAAAGAGTGAAGCATCAAACTGATGGCTTTGGTACAGGCATGTCCTCCTGTAGAGACCAACAAGGTAATTTGGTAACTGATACAGATAGTGTGCTCAGGATATGGAAAGAACATTTTTCCAAATTGTTGGTATCCGATAGCAGTGAAGACGGCGAAGATACCACAGATCCAATCCCAGAAGATGGTATTGAATGTATACCGCCCAGCCAAGATGAGGTAAGGACAGCAATAAACCGGTTGAAGAATAATAAGGCGGCAGGAGCAGATGGCCTACCAGCCGAGCTGTTCAAAACCGGAGGCGACACGCTGATAAGGTGTATGCATCAGCTAGTTAGCACCATCTGGCAGGAAGAACGCGTACCCGACGATTGGAACGTGAGCATCCTATGTCCAGTCCACAAGAAGGGTGATAAGACTGTGTGCTCCAATTACAGGGGCATAAGTCTGCTCCCTATTGCATATAAGATAGTATCTGGCATATTGTGTGAGAGACTAAAGCCTATGGTCAATGAAATTATTGGACCCTACCAGTGCGGCTTTAGACCTGGCAAATCCACCATTGACCAGATATTTACCTTGAGACAAATCCTGGAAAAGACCCAAGAAATGCAGATCGACACCTTCCATCTTTTCGTCGATTATAAAACAGCATTCGACAGCCCTATACGTTCAAAGGTGTTCCAAGCCATGTCTGGTTTTGGTATTCCTGCAAAGCTCATTCGGCTTTGTAGAATGACATTAACTGAGACGAGATCCTCAGTTAAAATAGGAAAGAACCTCTCCGAAGAGTTTATTACCAAAAGAGGTTTCAGACAAGGAGACGGCCTGTCGTGTGATCTATTCAACATCCTGCTGGAAAAGGTCATACGAGACGCGAAGGTCAAAAGAAATGGAACGATATACACGAACAGCCATATGTTACTGGCTTATGCCGACGACATTGACATCATGGGTCGATCGGTAAAGGAAGTAACTGACACCTTTGCAAAAGTCGAAAGAGAATCTGCTAAAGTTGGTCTGGCAGTAAACGGCGAAAAAACCAAGTTGATGGTATCAACGCGTAATATGTCCACAAACCCCGCACCATCTGTGAATGTTGGTACCTACAATTTTGAGGTAGTAAAGGACTTCGTCTACCTCGGCACCGCCATAAACACAACAAATAACATCAGTTGTGAAATACGAAGAAGAATAGTGTTGGCTAACAGATGCTACTTTGGGCTGAGTAAGCAGTTTAGGAATAAAGCCACCTCTCGTCAAACAAAAGTAACACTTTACAAAACACTGATACTACCCGTGCTAATGTATGGTTCCGAAGCATGGGTACTTGCTCAAGCAGATAAGGCAGTGCTTGGTGTGTTCGAGAGAAAAATTCTTCGAAAGATCTACGGGCCAATCTGTGTTGACGGCGAATATCGGCGTCGTGTGAACAACGAGCTGTATCAACTATACAATGACATCAATGTAGTTGAACGAATCGAGATACAACGATTGCGATGGCTAGGCCATGTTATAAGAATGAGTGATGATGAACCCGCAAAAAAGGCGTATAAATACGGGCCGCATGGTGGTTCTCGCAGATCTGGAAGGCCAAAGCTTCGTTGGAGCGAACAAGTGAAACGAGATATCAGAAAGTTACATATCCCAGATTGGGAAAATACAGCAGCAAACAGAGAGGATTGGAGATTTTTTCTTAGTTCGGCTTATGGAACAAATGTTCTGTAAAAGGCCAGCTAAGTAAGTAAGTAAGTAAGTAAGTAAGATCATGTGAAAAATTGTTATTATTGTTGTGTTATCATACATTTAACCCGTTAAATAAATAAAATATTGTTATGAGAAATTAAAATGAGTAAGAAATTAAAATGGGTGACGTAGGGGATGGAAGATACCAAGGAACGGTCCTGACCGGTTTTAACATGGCAAAGCCCAGGATTTATCTTGGTCCCTCTTTCATCTCAAGTGGATACTGACCTCCCCGTGGTGTCACCTGGGGAACTGCCTTTAACACCCGTTAAAGTTGGTGAGCTAACATGTGCCGCGCGTTCACCCATAAGAACGTTAAAAACTTGGGTTTGGGCGTCGGGTTAGTAACCCTCCCCTAGAAAAAACAGCCTACTATGAAAAAACGAAAGAAAAGAAAAACAAACCCGCCTAAAGTCGACGAACCCCGCAAACGCTTTAAGGACCATGATCTGCGAATCTGCAGCTGGAATGTTCGCACTCTTTATAGAGAAGGTGCAGTCTTCGCATTGGCAGACGTACTTGAAAAGTACAAGGCTGACATTGCTGCCATACATGAAATACGATGGATTGGGAAAGGCATCACAACAACACCTAAAGGTGACGCACTGTATTATAGCTGCCATGACGTAAAGCATGAGTTTGGTTGCGGATTCGTAGTTGGGCGGAATAAATGCAAAATTCTTCAACATCAGCTTTATTTACGCTCATGCTCCCACTGACGATAAGGACGAACTAACCAAAGATAAGAAACATATGACCGTTGTCCAGTCCATGACATTAAAATTATTCTAGGCGATTTTAATGCCAAAATTGGAAAGGAAAATATCTTTGGCCCAACAGTCCAAATCAGAAAACAAGAAATCAAATTGATCATGTTGTGATAGATGGAAGACATTCATCGAGCGTGTTGGATGTACGATCGTTCCGAGGCGCAAACATTGATTCGGACCACCACCTTGTTGCAGCAAAGGTACGCACCCGCTTAAACGTAGCAAACAAAGTACCAACAGACACAACACGAAAGTTAGACATCGGTAAGCTGCAATCACAACAGACAGTCACAGCGTATTCCACTCAACTAGCCCAATTGCTTAATCAAAGCACTCCTCATCCCGATAACATATCAGCGCAATGGCAAAGCATTGCCAACTCCATGCAAACAGCCGCAAAATCCATACTTGTATACAGAGACCTCCACCAAGGAATCCACGGTATGATCAGGAGTGTCGTGCTGCTACCGAAGAGAAAAATGCGGCATATAGGGCTACTTTACAATCCGTAGCAACGCGCACGAGAGAGATATCGGGAGATAATTAGAGGAGAAACGTCTTTTCCGCAGGAAAAATAGAGAGATGGAAAAGCGGAAGTGTGAATAAATCGAGATGTACAGGAGCCAGAATGAAGTCCGAAAATTCTACCAAAGAGTGAAACATCAAACTGGTGGCTTTGGTACAGGCACCTACTTCTGTAGAGACCAGCAAGGTAATTTGGTAACTGATACAGATAGTGTGCTCAGGATATGGAAAGAGCAATTTTCAAACCTGTTGGTATCTAGCGAAGACGACGAAGATACCACAGACCCAATCCCCGAAGATGGTATTGAATGTATACCGCCTAGCCAAGATGAGGTAAAGACAGCAATAATCCGGCTGAAGAATAATAAGGCAGCAGGAGCCGATGGCTTACCAGCCGAGCTGTTCAAAAACGGAGGCGACACGCTGATAAGGTGTATTCATCAGCTAGGTAGCACCATCTGGCATGAAGAACGAGTACCCGACGATTGGAACCTGAGTATCCTGTGCCCCGTTCATAAGAAAGGAGATAAGACTGCATGCTCTAACTATAGGGGCATAAGTCTACTCCCTATTGCCTACAAGATCGTGTCAGGGATATTGTGCAAACGACTAAAGCCTATGGTCAACGAGATAATTGGACCATACCAATGCGGCTTTAGACCTGGCAAGTCCACCATTGACCAGAAATTTATCCTGCGCAAATCCTGGAGAAGACCCAAGAGATGCAGATCGACAACTACCACCTTTTTGTCGATTATAAAGCAGCCTTCGACAGCCCGCTGCGTTCAAAGGTATTCCAAGCCATGTCTGAATTTGGTATCCCCGCAAAGTTCATCCGGCCTTATAAAATTAATTTAACTGACACGAGATTCTTCCTCAGTTAAAATAGGAAAGAACCTCTCCGAAGAGTTTGGTACTAAAAGAGGTTTCAGACAAGGAGACAGCCTTTCGTGTGATCTCTTCAACATCCTGCTGGAAAAGGTTATACGAGAGGCAAACGTCAAAAGAAGTGGCACAATCTACACCAATAGCCACATGTTACTTGCTTATGCTGATGATATAGACACCATGGGACGATCAGTAAAAGAAGTAACAGATACCTTTATGAAGGTCGAAGCAGAATCTGCTAAAGTGGGTCTGGCGGTAAAAGGCGAGAAGACCAAGTTGATGGTGTCGACGCTCAATGCGTCCATTGAGCTCGGACCGACTGTGGAATATTGAGGTAGTAAAAGACTTCGTCTACCTCGGCACTTCCGTAAACACAACAAACGACATCAGTTGTGAAATAAAAAGAAGAATTGTATTGGCCAACAGATGCTACTTTGGCTTAAGTAAGCAGTTTAAAAACAAAGCCATATCTCGTAAAACAAAAATAACACTTTACAAAACACTGATACTACCCGTGCTGATGTATGGCTCCGAAGCCTGGATACTTGCGCAACCAGACATTGCAGTGCTTGCTTGGTGTTTGAGAGGAAAATTCTTCGAAAGATCTACGGGCCAATCTGCGTTAACGGTGAATATCGACGTCGTATGAACCACGAGCTGTATCTGCTATACAACGACATCAATATTGTTCAACGTATCGAGATGCAGCGATTGCGTTGGCTAGACCATATCATAAGAATGAGCGATGATGAACCCGCTAAAAAGGCGTATAAATACGGATCGCTTTGTGGTGCACGCAGAATTGGCAGGCCAAGGAATAGATGGCGCAAACAATTGGATGATGAGATGAAAAGGCACGGTATTCCAGAGTGCGAAGCAACAAATAGAGAGAATTGGAGATCTTTTCTTAGTTCGGCCTATGGAACAAATGTTCTGTAATGGGCCAGCTAAGTAAGTAAGTAAGTAAATACTATTAAGTTCGGCCGAACATTTTATACCATCCACCATGAGTTTTATTGAAGAAAAATGGAAAAATGGGGCTATATGACGAGATGGAGCAGTACAGCAAATTTCAGGTCAAAAGTTTTATACAACCCACGAAGACTAAATACCAAATTTTAGCCATTTCGGTGGGATATTGAAGGTACAATCTTCCAAATAACGAAAATCGGCAGGTATTGCTCTATGGGGGCTATATGACGAGGTGGAACGACCTATACCGTCAAATTTGCGCCAATTTAACCTCCAAAGATGACTAAATACCAAATTTTATCCAATTCGGTAGAGTATTGAAACAACAACCTTCAAAATACCGAAAATCGGGAGGTACCGTTCTATGGGGGCTAGAGGAAGGCGTTGACCTATATCGACAAAATTTCAGGTGGAAAGTTTTATACTACCAACTATAACTAAATTCCCAATTTCAGCCATTTCGATGGAATATTGAGACCACAACCTTCAAAATACCGAAAATCGCGGGGTACCGTTCTATGGGAGCTATATCAGAACGTGGACCTATATTGACAAATTTAGGGTGGACAGTTTAATACCTCCTACGAAGACTACATACCAAATTTCCACAATTTTGGTGGGATTTTGGGGCCAAAATTATGAAAATACCGAAAATTCGGAGGGACCGTTCTATGGATGGGGGTTATATAAAGACGTGGACCTATACCGACCAATTTCTAGTGGCATATTTGACACATTTTACACCCCCAAAGTAGGCTAAACACCAAATTGCGGCCATTTTGTTGGGATATTGGTACCACCATTTTCATAATACCGAAAATCGGAAGGTACCGTTCTGTGGGGGCTATATGAAGGCGTTGACCTATACCGACAAATTTCAGGTGGAAAATTGTAAGCCCCAACCGATGAAAAATGCCAAATTTCAGCCATTTCGGTGGACTATTGAGAACACAACCTTTAAAATACCGAAAATCGGGAGATACCGTTCTATGGGGGCTATATCAGAACGTCAACCTCCAACGAAGACTACATACCAAATTTTAGCAATTTCGGTGGTATATTGGGGCCAATATTATGAAAATACCGAAAATTCGGAGGGACCGGTCTATGGATGGGGGTTATATGAAGACGTGGACCTATACCGACAATTTCTAGTGGCATGTTTTATATCCCCGATGAAGACTAAATACCAAATTTCAACCATTTCGGTGGATTTTTGATGCCACACCCTTCATATTACCGAAAATCGTTAGGTACCCTTCTATGGAGGCTATATGAAGACGGGGACCTACACCGAAAAATTTCAGGTAGAAAATCGTATACCACCAACGAAGACTAAAACTCATATTTCAACCATTTCGTTAGGATATTAAGGCCACAATCTTCATAATACCGAAAGTCGGGAGGTACAGTTCTATGGGCGCTATAAGAAGGCGTGGACGTATACCGACAAAATTCAGGTCAAAAGTTTTATAACCCCAGCGAAGACTAAATACCAAATTTCAGCCATTGCGGTGGGATATTGAGGACACAAACTTCCAAATATCGAAAAACTGGAGGTGGAAAATGTCATACCACCTAAATTTCGGTGGAATATTGAGTCCACAAAATATCCAAAATCGGGAGGTACACTCCTATGGGTGCTATATGAAGACATGGACCTATAACGACAAATTTCAGTTGGAAAGTTGTATACCCCCAACGAAGACTAAATACAAAGATGCAGCCATTGCGGCGGAATATTGAGACCACAATAATAATATTGGGGTCTATTATTTAGACCCCAATTTGATTTTCAAATTTTCGATTTACTTGTTGTGAAGACAAATTGGCCCCAACAGCTGAATGATTTTAATTTGGGGTGTTATTTCATGGGGCCTTATTTCTGTACGCCAAAATTTCATTAAAGTGGAAGTACATACATACTTACATACTTATATTAAAGCCGGAATACATTGACTATATTCCAGACCAAAATCCAAATTGTTTGTCATCGCGGATTTCTAAGACTAAGGCATTAGGTCAGACTATTAAAAAGGTGTAGGCGTGACCACGACAGACGACCATTTTTCTTTCTTATTTCAGAAAAAAACGTAGATGTTGTTATTTTCTGAAGAAAGGAATATCAATTTTTCACACTGATTTCCGGATCAGAAGGAGGATAGAATTGAAACATATGTCAATTGGTTAAGCACTTCTAAATCACATGTCGCCAAATAAAAATCACACTTTGCAAGGCACTGATACTACCCGTGCTAATAAATGTATGGATCTCAAGTACGGATGTATGGATCGCTCTTTCAAATTTACTCCATAGTCATTTTAGATATGAAAATATTAATGTAGATTTTGTAACCGCATTTTTTCATTCAAACACTTTTTTTGTTTAATGTCTATCTCATAACAATAGTTTATTTATTTATAGAAACAGAGGTTCAAACAATTAAAAAGAATAGAAATAACGATGTTTCGCAAGATATTACATTTTTAAACAATCTAAATATTCACTTCCACATTGAATTTTATTCTTATCACGACCTAAAGACAGTGTCGACACTAAGTTCGGAATTACAACCAATTAAAATATTTTTGAAAATTTTCTTGGTAAGGTTTTGACGAATCACTTCCACAGATCCTACAATTTGTAGCTGTTTTAGTAATTCCCCCTATATTATTCGGCTTGGGTCGGGGAGTCGGTCGATGCTTTCTTTTATCACTGTGAGCTAATACGTTTGGAGAAAATATTTGAATAGTCAGCAACAGGATGAGAAGAAACACCGTCCAAGTCGGAACCAACAACATTGTGGTCTAATTAATATAAACGAACTGTTGATAATAACAAAATATTAAGGGCCTTTTATATGTTTTTTTTTGCGTAGGTATATTTGTAGATTTATATATGTACACATTTTATTTTAATAACACGAAATGGAAAGAAAGTAAATAATGAAATCATCACATAGCCACAAGTGAAGAAAATTTAATTTTAAACTTGGATAATTTCATGATATCTGTGATTTCCGGTTGCCAGTGAGTAACAGTAACTTTGGTGAATATAAATAACATCTAACATTTTGTATGTCCTCCACCCTAATGTGGAGGGGGGCATCAAGATGGAGAATAATTTTAACTATGTAATTCCATTCGTAAGACATGCAAATAATTGTCGGAGACTCTATAAAGACGGAGACCATATAGAGAGCCGATGTTTAGTATTTTGAAAGTTTCAGCGTCATTATCAAACCGAAAATTGTAATTTACTCTTCGATGGAGATATAAAAAATTCCAGTAGAGATTTATCATTATATAATCGAGTTTTCATATAGCTCCCGTAGGCGGGTATCTTCGGATTTCTGGTATTTTGAAGGTTGTCGTCTCAATATTCCACCGAAATTTCTGAAATTTGGTATTTAGTCTTCGTAGGTGAAATTTGTCGTTTATAGCATCCATAGAACGGTATATCTCAAAATTTCGGTATTTGGAAAGTTGTGGCCTCAATATCCCACCAAAATGTCTGAAAGTTAGTACTCAGACTTCGTTGGGGGTATAAAACTTTTCACCTGATATTTTTCGTTATTGGTCTACGTCGTGATATAGCCCCAAAAGAGCCATACCTCCCGATTTTCGTTATTTGGAAGGTTGTGCCCTCAATATCCCACCGCAATGGCTGAAATTTGTTATTTAGTCTACGTTGGGGTTATAAAACTTTTGACCTGAAAATTTTCGGTGTAGGTCCCCGTCTTCATATAGCCTCCATAGAAGGGTACCTCCCGATTTTCGGTTGAAATTTGGCATTTAGTCATCATTGGGGATATAAAATAAAACTTTACACCTTTTGTCGGTACATGCCTACGTCCGCATATAACCCCCACAGAAGAGTACCTCCCGATTTTCGATATTTTGAAGGATGTGCAAAGCGAAATAGCTGAAAGTTGGTATTTAGCGTTCGTTTAGGGTATAAAACACTACAGTTGAAATTTGTCGGTACATGTCCACGCCTTCATATAGCCCCCATAGAAGGGTCCCTCCTGATTTTCGGCATTTTGAAGGTTGTGGACTCAATATTCCACCGAAATTTCTGAAATTTGGTATTTAGCCTTCGCTGGTGGTATGAAATTTTCCACATGAAATTTTTCGGTGTAGGTCCCCGTCTTCATATAACACCCATAGAACGGTACTTCCCGATTTTCCGTATTATGAAGACTGTGGCCCCAATATCCCACCAAAATGGCCGAAATTTAGCATTTAGTCTACCTTGGGGGGTATAAAACATGCCACTAGAAATTGTCGGTATAGGTCGACGTCTTCATATAACCCCCATCCCTAGAACGGTCCCTCCGAATTTTCGGCATTTTCATAATTTTGGCCCCAATATCCTCCCGAAGTTGTATCTCCCGATTTTCGGTATTTTGAAGGTTGTGGTCTCAATATTCCACCGAAATGACTGAAATTTGGCATTTTTCATCGGTGGGGGCTTACAATTTTCCACCAGAAATTTGTCGGTATAGGTCAACGCCTTTATATAGCCCCCACAGAACGGTACCTCCCGATTTTCGGTATTTTGAAAATTGTGGTACCAATATCCCACCAAAATGGCCGCAATTTAGCCTACTTTGGGGGTGTAAAATGTGTCAAATATGCCACTAGAAATTGGTCGGTATAGGTCCACGTCTTTATATAACCCCCATCCATAGAACGGTCCCTCCAAATGTTCGGTATTATCATAATGTTAGCCCCAAAATCCCACCGAAATTGTTGAAATTTGGTATGCAGTCTTCGTTGGGGGTATTAAACTTTCCACCTTAAATTTGTCAATATAGGTCCACGTTCTGATATAGCCCCCATAGAACGGTACCCCGCGATTTTCGGTATTTTGAAGGTTGTGGTCTCAATATTCCACCGAAATGGCTTAAATTTGGTATGTAGTCTTCGTTGCAGGTATTAAACTTTCCACCTTAAATTTGTCAATATAGGTCCACGTTCTAATATAGCCCCCATAGAACGGTACCTCTCGATTTTAGGTATTTTGGAGGTTGTTGTTTCAATACTCTACCGAATTGGATAAAATTTAGTATTTTGTCATCTTTGGAAGTTAAAAACTTTCCACCGGAAATTTGGCGGTATAGGTCCACCTCGTCATATAGCCCCCATAGAGCAATACCTGCCGATTTTCGTTATGTGGAAGATTGTACCTTCAATATACCACCGAAATGGCTGAAATTTGGTATTTAGTCTTCGTGGGTTGTATAAAACTTTTGACCTGAAATTTGTTGTACTGCTCCATCTCGTCTTATATCCCCCATTTTTCCATTTTTCTTCAATTAAACTCATGGTGGATGGTATAAAATGTTCGGCCGAACTTAATAGTACTTACTTACTTAGCTGGCCCATTACAGAACATTTGTTCCATAGATTATCCTTCGACCTTCATAAAGGTTACTTCTTTTACTGATCGTCCCATGGTGTCTACATCATCAGCATAAGCAAGTAACATGTGACTATTGGTGTAGATTGTGCCACTTCTTTTGACGTTTGCCTCTCGTATAACCTTTTCCAGCAGGATGTTGAAGAGATCACACGAAAGGCTGTCTCCTTGTCTGAAACCTCTTTTAGTACCAAACTCTTCGGAGAGGTTCTTTCCTATTTTAACTGAGGAAGAATCTCGTGTCAGTTAAAGTAATTTTATAAAGCCGGATGAACTTTGCGGGGATACCAAAATCAGACATGGCTTGGAATACCTTTGAACGCAGCGGGCTGTCGAAGGCTGCTTTATAATCGACAAAAAGTTGGTTGGTGTCGATCTGCATCTCTTGGGTCTTCTCCAGGATTTGTCGCAGGACAAATTTCTGGTCATTGATATGGAAAAATGTTCTTTCCATATCCTGAGCACACTATCTGTATCAGTTACCAAATTACCTTGCTGGTCTCTACAGGAGGATGTGCCTGTACCAAAGCCATCAGTTTGATGCTTCACTCTTTGGTAGAATTTTCGGACTTTATTCTAGCTCCTGTACATCTCGAGTTTTTCACACTCCCGCTTTTCCATCTCTCTCATTTTCCTGCGGAAAATACGTTTCTTCTCTCTCCGTTTCTCCCTGTATCTCTCTCGTGCGCTACGCGTTGCTACGGATTGTAAAGTAGCCCTATATGCCGCATTTTTCTCTTCGGTGGCAGCACGACACTCCTGATCATACCATGTATTCCTTGGTGGAGGTCTCTGGTATCCAAGTATGGATTTTGCGGCTGTTTGCATGGATTGGGCAATGCTTTGCCATTGCGCTTATATGTTATCGGGATGAGGAGTGCTTTGATTAAGCAATTGGGCTAGTTGAGTGGAATACGCTGTGACTGTCTGTTGTGATTGCAGCTTACCGATGTCTAACTTTCGTGTTGTGTCTGTTCGTACTTTGTTTGCTACGTTTAAACGGGTGCGTACCTTTGCTGCAACAAGGTAGTGGTCCGAATCAATGTTTGCGCCTCGGAACGATCGTACATCCAACACGCTCGATGAATGTCTTCCATCTATCACAACATGATCAATTTGATTTCTTGTTTTCTGATCTGGAGACAGCCAGGTGACCTTATGAATATCGAGATGATTAAATCTGGTACTGCTAACTACCATGTTTTTTGCAGCTGCAAAGTCTATCAGCCTCATACCATTGTCAGATGTTTCACTGTGGAGACTGAATTTCCCGACTGTTGGGCCAAAGATATTTTCCTTTCCAATTTTGGCATTAAAATCGCCTAGAATAATTTTAATGTCATGGGCAGGATAACGGTCATACGTTTCTTATCTTTGGTCAGTTCGTCCTTATCGTCAGTGAGAGCATGAGCGCAAATAAAGCTGATGTTGAAGAATTTTGCTTTTATTCCGCCCAACTACAAATCCGCAACCAAACTCATGCTTTACGTCATAGCAGCTATAATACAGTGCGTCACCTTTAGGTGTTGTTGTGACGCCTTTCCCAATCCATCGTATTTCCTGTATGGCAGTAATGTCGGCCTTGTACTTTTCAAGTACGTCTGCCAATGCGAAGACTGCACCTTCTCTATAAAGAGTGCGAACATTCCAGGTGCAGATTCGCAGATCATGGTCCTTAAAACGTTTGCGGGGTTCGTCAACTTTAGAGGGGTTTGTTTTTCTTTTCTTTCGTTTTTTCATAGTAGGCCGTTTTTTCTAGGGGAGGGTTACTAACCCGACGCCCAAACCCAAGTTTTTAACGTTCTTATGGGTGAACGCGCGGCACATGTTAGCTCACTACCTTTAACGGGTGTTAAAGGCAGTTCCCCAGGTGACACCACGGGAAGGTCAGTGTCCACTTGAGATGAAAGAGGGACCAAGATAAATCCTGGGCTTTGCCATGTTAAAACCGGTCAGGACCGTTGCTTGGTATCTTCCATCCCCTACGTCACCCACAAAACCTACCTTACAAAAGTTAAAATTTCAGTTTACATAGCAACCCGAGATGTAATCCGAAATTATCCAAAGTCATGACTCATGACTTCCCTACAAAAGTGTAACATTTTTGCGCGTGTGCAGCTGTTCGAAGATCTTCTATGAAGAAGAATATACATATTGAAGCTAAGTCAAAAAAAAATTATTATCTAGTTTTCAGTGCATTTATAAATAAAACACTGTAACTTCATTTTATATACCCTCAGCATTTATGCTAACGAGGGTATATACACTTTCATACGGGAAAAATGTCCCTCATCGAAATAATGGCTTTAGACCCCAAGTATGTTTGGACGGAATGTGTTACAGACAATTTGTAGTTAATTTAGCCATGTCCGTCCGTCCGTCTGTCTGGCTGGCTGGAGCGCACGATAACTCTCGAACGGATCAACCGATTCGGCCCAAAATTTGGCTTTCGTAATATTTTGTCCAAACTTAGTTTAAGTTCGAAGATGGTTCAGGTACCTCCCTCACAAAAGTTCAAAATTTCACTTCAAGACCTGCTCTCGAGTAACTTTGATTTTTGTTAAGCAACTTGCGTTCGCTGCCTCAATTAAGGCATTAAAAGTTTTTTCAGGGGCAAGTCCACACTTCTTGATAAAACAGCCCGAAAGTTGCAAACAACCCCTATTGGACCATATGTAGTGGCTGGAGAGCTCGAACCGAATACTGTGTTCGTCCACACTTTATTGTAATATTTCTTCGAATACTAGATGAAATTCGATGGTGCTGCTTATAGGTCCACTCCTTCCGGTACCTCCCCCACAAAAGTTAGAAAATATTCGCTAAAATGGTACGCGCGATTTCTCATAGACGTAGCAACCGATTTGGTCCAAACTTTAGATCTCTAAATATTGTCGAAACTTAGTTTATGTTCCAATTTGGCCCTATCTGTCCAATCCAACATTTTTGTGTGGTTCGAGGATCCTTTGGACATTTTACCCAAGGTTTTCCTATTGGCCCTGTTTACAGCGATATTATGTTTTTCGTAGGCTAGTGTATCGATATCCCCGCAAATTTTTGAGCTTTAATCCTAATCATACTTTTGTCGATTTATACGGTTTTGAAAAATGTACAATCCACACAGGCTGAGGGTATATCTCTGTCGGCTAAACCGACTGATACTTTTTGACTTGTTATGGTGGTGGATGCCTTTGCTAATTTCAGTTTGTAAAGAAATTTTTTAAAGAATTTCTAAAATGAAAAGCTTTTAAATGTTTGCTGAAGATTACATATTTATTCGCAAGTTCAATATAACCTCACAAAACTACCTCAACGGCCACAAGTGTATTTTCCGCAATTGGGGGATGTTGAGGTTACTCGTTGTTTTACTTCATTAAAACGTTCCAAGTTAAAAATGCAAATCCACAATAAAACCATCGTTATGAGTAAAGGTAGCGCGAACTGCCGCATGATTTTCTAAATATCCGTTCAAATAAGTAACTTTGATATAACTGATCATGTTGCGTATTGAAATTATTTGCGGTAAAATGAAATTATTAGCCACGATCATTTAGTGGTTAATCCCCGTTAAATGCACAGTGTTCTCTTTCGCTTGTACCCCTTCCGGTTAAATAATGTGGCTACAACTTTCAAAATACGACCTATACCAAATTTCAGCCATGTCGATGTTATATGAGGTTAAAACTTTCAACTACCGACAACTAACACCAAATACCCAATATACCCAATCCCGCGACGGCCGGTTCTATGCACCGGATTGACTCGGAGGAATCTTCGACCAGGGGCCGTCACCTCAACAATTATGTGTTTGTGTTCGTGTATTTTTTTTCACCATGGGAGCGGCAATTTTTCCCGGAATGCCTGCTCCGAGCTCTTCTGGTCCGTGCCAGGATAGAAATGAACCCCGGGCCAGTATGGATCTGTTCCGTTTGCCAGATCCGCATCCACCACATGTCAACAATGGTGAGATTTAATGAATGTATGGAATGGGTGCATTTTCGTGGGTGCTCTGGCCTTAGTAGCACCCGGGATTACAGCGACAGGTATGTTGCTGCTTGCTGCGTCAGCGCATCACCCAGTGCGTCTTCTACGTCGTCGTCTGACTCTTCGTCGTCGTCGGAATACGAGACGCCTCCGCAGTCTCCCCAACAACAACAACAAATGCAGCATCTAACACCACATGTTGTTGTTCAACGGCCCGGAAATGCATCATTCCTGTAATTCAATTGCAACGGTCTCCGCAATAAGGTCAGTGAAATTGTGAACTTTATGAGTCGGAAAAACATCATGGTCGCCGCGATCCAGGAAACAAAGCTCACCGCCACCTGTAGCTTACGTTGTGATGGTTACAACGTTTTGCGGAAGGATCGCACAAGAAGCGGAGGAGGAGGACTTGCCTTCCTAATACACCAGTCTGTCCAGTACAGACCTATCTCGCTTGAGCTTGGCTCTAGTGACCCATACATGGAGTGTATGGGGGTAGCAGTAAAGTGTGGTACTGCCGAGGTAGAGCTGCTTAATGTGTACATACCGCCGATGAATAGCTGTGCCCGACGTTATATGCCCAATATTAGTTCGCTGTTAGAGGGCGATAACCGTCTGGTGCTAGGGGACTTCAATGCTCATCATGAGCTTTGGCACTACGTCCTAGGTAATGACCAGCGGGGTACAGCGCTGGCAGAGCAAATCGATAGCTCCACGTTTTGCACGGTGAATGAAGACGCTCCTACGAGGATTAGAGGAAACTGCCACAGCTCGCCAGATATCACCATTGTGGCACCAGGTCTGATAAATGACGTAACCTGGCAATCCGTCATTTGCCTTAGTTCGGACCACCTCCCTATCATCGTCTCCGTAAACAGACCACCCGACTTCATAACCTCTGAACGCCGTACTTTCCTGAACCATGGGAAAGCTGATTGACAAGGTTTCAGAGAATTTACCAATCACCGCTTCAGTAAATTGCCCACCCCCTCAGATCCTCGGGTAGCTGAGAGAACTTTCCGAGACATCATCACTAAAGCAGCCGCTCGCTACATACCTGCTGGTCGAATACCCGAAATAAGACCAATTTTCCCAGCAGAGGCGACGGGACTAGCAAATGAACGTGATGAGCTTCGTCGTACGAACCCCGAAGACCCAAGAGTCAGAGAACTTACTCTTGAAGTCAACAGGCTAGTGGGCGAACATAAGCGGAAAAAGTGGCTAGACCACCTGAAGCAGTGCAACATTGGTGCAGGAATAAGTAAATTGTGGACAACGGTTAAATCACTCTCTAGTCCGGAAAAGAAGGATGACAGAGCGGCTGTTACTTTCAACGGCGTGACAGTAACTGACCCAAAGAGGTGCGCGTGTTATTTTAACCGGCAGTTCATAGAGCACCCCGAGAGTGATAGGGCGAAGAGAAGTGTGCTACGCCGTATAAGAAGAACTCTTCCAGCCGATGAGGTACCACCACAATTTACGATGAGCGATGTTGCAGATGCCATCCGAAACGCTAAATCATCCAAAGCGTTGGGCCCGCACCGAATATCGATGGTAATGCTTAAGCAGCTGGATGAACCTGGAGTTGAGTATTTAACAAGTGTTCTCAACCTATCGTTAGCCACCCATGTTGTACCGGATGCCTGGAAAGTTGGCAGGGTGGTCCCGCTACTGAAGCCTGGCAAGGATGCCAGCAGAGGTGAATCGTACAGGCCTGTCGCCAGTAGCAAAGATCCTAGAGGCGTTACTCCTCCCCACGATGAGAAGGTGTTTTCCAGTTGCCCAACATCAACATGGATTTCGGAAAATTCATAGTACTACAACAGCATTAGACGCCATATCCACACATATCAGTAGAGGACTGAACCAGAAAAGGCCGTGCGACCGAACAGTCATGGTGGCTCTTGACCTATCGAAGGCCTTCGATACCGTCAACCATGCCAAGCTGTTCGAGGACATAGAGAAAACTAATCTCCAGCCATGTTTGAAACGTTGGGTAATCAACTATATGTGTGGACGCCAGTCGTTTGTAGAATTCAGAAACAAGAAGTCCAAAACCCGTAGAGTGAAACAGGGAGTTCCCCAAGGAGGGGTGATATCTCCGGAACTGTTTAACCTCTACCTTTCTGAAATTCCACACCCTCCAGACGGCATAGAGATCGTGATGTATGCGGATGATTGTACGATCTTGGCGTCGGGTCCTATCGTCGATGACATATGTGATAGGTTAAATGTCTACATAGCTGACCTAGTGCAGTTCTTCCATATGAGTAATATGAAAATATCCGCCGCTAAATCCACAGCCACGCTGTTCACCACATGGACGGCTGAGATGAGGCTCCCACTGAACATATTGGTCGATGGTGCACTGATTCCGACCACTAACTGCCCTAAAATTCGGGTGTAACGTTCGATAGCATGTTCAAGTCGTCCGCGCATGCCACAGCTATTTGCAATAAGATCAGAAGTAGGAACAAGGTTCTCAAGTCGCTGGCCGGCAGCACTTGGGGTGCTGATAAAGAAACCTTGTTGACCACCTACAATGCAATAGGCCGGTCTGTGGTAAGCTATGCGGCGCCAGCGTGGTCCGCAAAGGTTAGCGCATCGCAGTGGAAGAAGATTCAAACCTGCCAGAATGCCGCCCTGAGGACTGCAACAGGGTGCCTTCTCATGACACCAGTGGACCATCTTCATGAGGAGGCGAAGGTCTTACCGGTGCGTCAGCACAATAAGATGTTGTCGATGCAGTACCTGCTTGGGTGTTACCGCAGTGAGCATCCCTGTCACGATTTAATGGACAGGCGCCCCCCTCCCAGGCACGTCAGGAGAGACCTTCATGATCTAGAGAGAGAGGTCCAAAGGTTTAAAAGAGAACCGCTAGATCAACGAGCCTATCAGGCAGGCTTGAATCGCATTCACACCAACATGGTTGCGCAAGCAGTACGAAGATACAGTGTGAATGCCGTACTTGGAAACCATCCCCCATCCATCGCAGCAGAAGAACGACAGCTGCCAAGGCAAACACGAGTGGTTTTAGCTCAGTTAAGATGCGGACGATGCAGCCGCCTCAATTCGTATTGGGCCAGAATTGACGCCACGATACCCAACATATGGCCAGCATGTGGATTGGGACCACACGATACTCTGCATTTATTCAACTGCCCAGCTAACCCCACTCACCTCTCTCCTCATTCTTTATGGACGCAACCAGTCCAGGTTGCAGAATTCTTAAGTCTAGATACAGAGGAACTTGATAACTGAAATAATACACGAACGAACATATATGCGTTGCTACAACAACAACACCAAATACCAAATTTCAGCCTTTCTGTTTTGATAATGAGGCTAAAACCTTCACAAGACGTTTCCCCAATATTTAAAAAATATCACTAAACTGGTATGCACGGGGCAACCAATTTGGTCCAAACTTTGGATCTCTTACTATTTTCTCCAAATTTAGTTGAACTTATAAAATGGCCCATATTGGTCTTCTCATTAGGGTACCTCCCCCACAAAAGTTCAAAGTTTAAATTCACATAGGCTGAGGGTATATCTCTGTCGGCAAAGCCGACTGATACTTTCTTACTTGCTTATTTTTAAATTTTTAGTAATGAAATTTTTTTACCCCTACCAAATTACATTCAATTTAGGCCAAAAATATAGATACAAACTTTAAAATGCCTGAAATCGGGTGTTGTCGTTTATAGGGGCTATACCAAAACCTGGACCTATGTCCACAATTTTTGGTGGGGAAGCTTTTGTACCATTGGGAACTCCAAATGCCAAGTTACAGTCAATTTGGCCTAAAACCGAAGATAAAATCCTTAAAACACTTTAAATTGGGTGGTACCGCTATATGGGGCTATACCAAAACCAGGAGCTACATATGTCCACAATTTTTGGTGGAGAAATTTCTGTACCATTTGGAACTCCAAATACCAACTTACAGCCAATTCGGTCTAAAAATGAAGATAAAATCCTTAAAACATCTCAAATCGGTTGTACCACTATATGGGGGCTATATGAAAATCTGGACCAAAACCTGTCCATAATTTTTGTTGGGGAAGTTTCTGTACCATTGGGAACTCCAAATGTCAAATTACAGCCTATTCGGGTTAAAAATGAAGATAAAATCCTTAAAACACTTGAAATCTGGTGGTACCGCTATATGGGGCTACAGCAAAAACTGGACCTATGTCCACAATGTTTGGTTGGGAAGTTTCTGTACCATTGGGAACTCCAAATGCCAAGTTACAGTCAATTCGGTCTAAAAATGAAGATAAAATCCTTAAAACACTTGAAATCGAATGGTACCGCTATATGGGGCTATACCAAAAACTGGACCTATGTCCAAAATTTTTGGTGGGGAAGTTTCTGTACCATTGGGAACTCCAAATGCCAAGTTACAGACAATTCGGCCTGAAAACGAAGATAAAATCCTCAAAAACAGTTGAAATCGGGTCGTACCGCTATATGGGGCTACACCAAAACCTGGACCTATGTCCACAATTTTTGGTGGGGAAGTTTCAGTACCATTGGGAACTCCAAAAGCCAAGTTACAGACAATTCGGCCTAGAAATGAAGATAAAATCCTTAAAACACTTCAAATCGGGTGGTACTGCTATATGGGGCTATACCAAAACCTGGACCTATGTCCACAATTTTTGATGGAGAAGTTTCTGTACTACTTTCTTGGGAACCCTAAATGCCAAATTACAGCAAATTCGGGCTAAAAATCCTCAAAATACCTGAAATTGGGTGGTTCCGCTATATGGTGGCTATAGGAAAAAATGGACCCATATTAATTTTGGTTTAATATTCATGTATTGTCATCCAAATCTGAAATGTTTGCAAAGTTTCAGTTCGATTGGTCAACAGCAACTGTGTTAAAAATGAGTTACTAGATTTGAACTATATCCGGTGGTGCCGCTATATGGGGGCTATAGGGCAGTACATTGGTATATATGTGTGTGCATTTCTGTTTAAAACGGACAAGCTCCTTTTTTCTAAAACGTGATAAGCCAAGCCTCCAAACATATTAACATGAGTCATTCCATAACTTTATGCTTAACTTAAAGAAATAATCAACATCTTTCCCTTCCCCAACATCATGCCTAGTTAGGTTATTTCCCACAAGTTCCCGTGGAAATCCCCCAAGCATATTCAATGTCTTAAGCAAAGCGAACAATGCTTTATTATAAGTTAACATTTCACAAGTGGTACAACGAAAATGAAAGTGCTCAATATGACGATGATGATGATGGTGCTGTTCTCCATCGTTCTTTTATTACAAATCCCGCATTCACAACAAATGGTCAGCAAAACAAGACGAAATTGCAATAGATGGTCGTGTAGTGGTGGACGCAGAAGGGATAATGGCAATAAGCATAAATAAAATATTTTTTTAAGTTCATTGCCATTGTTTGGCGGTTGGTGAAAATTGGAGGTGATGTCACTGCCCTGTGGAGGTGTAGCAGAAAACTTAAACTGAAAAAAGACTACAAGGAAATTAAAATCGAATAATGTTTATTAATTCATTTATTTAACTACATAATTTGTTTATATTTACCCAAACACTGATAATAAACAATTTGTGAAAAATAAACGGCTGTTTTATAATCAGAAAACAGTTCTTGGGGACAGGTAAGGGGTAAGCAGAAAATATTTATTTTCAATAACTTATTATTTCAGTATATACTTGCCCAAGCAACTACTAGACACTTGATCTGAAATATTTTCAAAGGTATTAACATCAAATCTGAATCATTTTCATCATAAGTCAGGCCAGCAGCAGTTCTATTTTTGGGGACATTCCCTAAAATCATCATGGAATCAACATTTGTGAAAACATTTTAAAAATGAAATGTTGCCAACTGGGCGCTTCGGGAACTCATGTTTCAGGGGTAGTCCCTAAAAACGCAGTATTCCGTATAGAACTCACAATGTAGATATTAATGAATCATAGGTCAGACTATGCTTGGCTTTACACTATGACATCGCTCACGATGGGAACAGCTTGCATTTCTTGAACATATGCAGTTTCTTTTTCGGTAACAGTCCTCAAAACATCAACAAATTAAAAGTGCCAGATTTGTCAGAGACCCTTGACCCTTGATCAGCATAAAATTCTAGGTCTATATAACCAATTCCTTCTGTTCGTCCGACTGTCTATTGAAATCAAAATACAACTCATAATATTAAAGACAGAGCTTTATAATTTCGTACAGAGGTTTCTATTACTCCTAGGATGTGTGGTATTGAAAATGGTCTATATCGGTTCACGGTCCACCTGAAAACTTTCCCATACAACAGTACCTCCGATTTTCTATATTTTGAATGTTACGGCCTCAATTATCCAACCGAAATAGCTGAAATTTGGTATTTAGCCTCTGTTAGGGATATAAAACTTTCCATCTGAAATTTGTCGGTATAGAACCACGCCTTCCTATAGTCCCCATAGAACGGTACCTCCCGATTTTCGGCATTTTGAAGGTTGTGGCCTCAATATCCCATCGAAATGGCTGAAATTTGGTATTTAGTCTTCGTAGAGGGTATACAACTTTCCAACTGGAAATTTTCGGTTCAAGTCTTGTGAAGGCTTTAGCCTCATTATCACAACGAAAAGGCTGAAATTTGGTATTTAAAGTTAGTTGTCGGTATAACATTTTCCACTAGAAATGTGTCGGTAGAGGTCTACGCCTTCATATTGCACCCACAACACGGTACAACCGAAAAGGGTACAAAACATCTCTTTAGGCGCACTTTTCTCTCGAGAAATAGAACACTGTGCACTTAACGGGGATTAACCACTAAATGATCGTGGCTAATCATTCCATTTTACAGCAAATAATTTCAATACGCAACATGATCAGTTATATCAAAGTTACTTACTTGAACGGATACTTAGAAAATCATGCGGCAGTTCGCGCTACTTTTACTCATAACGATGTTTTTAATGTGGATTTGCTTTTTTAACTTGGATCGTTTTAATCAAGTAAAAGAACGAATAACTTCAGCATCCCCCAATTGCGGAAGATACACTTGTGGTCGTGAGGACGTTTTGTGAAGTTATATTGAACTTACGAATAAATATGTAATCTACAGCAAACATTTAAAAGTTTTTCATTTTAGAATTTTTTTATGAATTGTCTTTAAAAACTGAAATAGGCAAAAGCATCCACCACCTTAAAAAGGGACTATAGAAGCACCCTTTCTTTCAAAAAGGGACTACAGAAACACCCTTGCTTTCAGAAAGGCACTACAAAAACATCCCTTCTTTCAGAAAGGGACAATAGAAGCACCCTTTCTTTTAGAAAGGGACTATAGAAGCACACCTTCTTTCAGAAAGGGACTATAGAAGCACCCTTTCTTTCAGAAAGGGACTATAGAAGCAGCCTTTCTTTTAGAAAGGGACTATAGAAGCAGCCTTTCTTTTAGAAAGGGACTATAGAAGAAAGGGACTATAGAAGCACCCTTTCTTTCAGAAAGGGACTATAGAAGCACCCTTTCTTTCAGAAAGGGACTATAGAAGCACCCTTTCTTTCAGAAAGGGACTATAGAAGCACCCTTTCTTTCAGAAAGGGACTATAGAAGCACCCTTTCTTTCAGAAAGGGACTATAGAAGCACCCTTTCTTTCAGAAAGGGACTATAGAAGCACCCTTTCTTTCAGAAAGGGACTATAGAAGCACCCTTTCTTTCAGAAAGGGACTATAGAAGCACCCTTTCTTTCAGAAAGGGACTATAGAAGCACCCTTTCTTTCAGAAAGGGACTATAGAAGCACCCTTTCTTTCAGAAAGGGACTATAGAAGCACCCTTTCTTTCAGAAAGGGACTATAGAAGCACCCTTTCTTTCAGAAAGGGACTATAGAAGCACCCTTTCTTTCAGAAAGGGACTATAGAAGCACCCTTTCTTTCAGAAAGGGACTATAGAAGCACCCTTTCTTTCAGAAAGGGACTATAGAAGCACCCTTTCTTTCAGAAAGGGACTATAGAAGCACCCTTTCTTTCAGAAAGGGACTATAGAAGCAGCCTTTCTTTTAGAAAGGGACTATAGAAGCAGCCTTTCTTTTAGAAAGGGACTATAGAAGAAAGGGACTATAGAAGCACCCTTTCTTTCAGAAAGGGACTATAGAAGCACCCTTTCTTTCAGAAAGGGACTATAGAAGCACCCTTTCTTTCAGAAAGGGACTATAGAAGCACCCTTTCTTTCAGAAAGGGACTATAGAAGCACCCTTTCTTTCAGAAAGGGACTATAGAAGCACCCTTTCTTTCAGAAAGGGACTATAGAAGCACCCTTTCTTTCAGAAAGGGACTATAGAAGCACCCTTTCTTTCAGAAAGGGACTATAGAAGCACCCTTTCTTTCAGAAAGGGACTATAGAAGCACCCTTTCTTTCAGAAAGGGACTATAGAAGCACCCTTTCTTTCAGAAAGGGACTATAGAAGCACCCTTTCTTTCAGAAAGGGACTATAGAAGCACCCTTTCTTTCAGAAAGGGACTATAGAAGCACCCTTTCTTTCAGAAAGGGACTATAGAAGCACCCTTTCTTTCAGAAAGGGACTATAGAAGCACCCTTTCTTTCAGAAAGGGACTATAGAAGCACCCTTTCTTTCAGAAAGGGACTATAGAAGCACCCTTTCTTTCAGAAAGGGACTATAGAAGCACCCTTTCTTTCAGAAAGGGACTATAGAAGCACCCTTTCTTTCAGAAAGGGACTATAGAAGCACCCTTTCTTTCAGAAAGGGACTATAGAAGCACCCTTTCTTTCAGAAAGGGACTATAGAAGCACCCTTTCTTTCAGAAAGGGACTATAGAAGCACCCTTTCTTTCAGAAAGGGACTATAGAAGCACCCTTTCTTTCAGAAAGGGACTATAGAAGCACCCTTTCTTTCAGAAAGGGACTATAGAAGCACCCTTTCTTTCAGAAAGGGACTATAGAAGCACCCTTTCTTTCAGAAAGGGACTATAGAAGCACCCTTTCTTTCAGAAAGGGACTATAGAAGCACCCTTTCTTTCAGAAAGGGACTATAGAAGCACCCTTTCTTTCAGAAAGGGACTATAGAAGCACCCTTTCTTTCAGAAAGGGACTATAGAAGCAGCCTTTCTTTTAGAAAGGGACTATAGAAGCAGCCTTTCTTTCAGAAAGGGACTATAGAAGCACCCTTTCTTTCAGAAAGGGACTATAGAAGCACCCTTTCTTTCAGAAAGGGACTATAGAAGCACCCTTTCTTTCAGAAAGGGACTATAGAAGCAGCCTTTCTTTTAGAAAGGGACTATAGAAGCAGCCTTTCTTTTAGAAAGGGACTATAGAAGAAAGGGACTATAGAAGCACCCTTTCTTTCAGAAAGGGACTATAGAAGCACCCTTTCTTTCAGAAAGGGACTATAGAAGCACCCTTTCTTTCAGAAAGGGACTATAGAAGCACCCTTTCTTTCAGAAAGGGACTATAGAAGCACCCTTTCTTTCAGAAAGGGACTATAGAAGCACCCTTTCTTTCAGAAAGGGACTATAGAAGCACCCTTTCTTTCAGAAAGGGACTATAGAAGCACCCTTTCTTTCAGAAAGGGACTATAGAAGCACCCTTTCTTTCAGAAAGGGACTATAGAAGCACCCTTTCTTTCAGAAAGGGACTATAGAAGCACCCTTTCTTTCAGAAAGGGACTATAGAAGCACCCTTTCTTTCAGAAAGGGACTATAGAAGCACCCTTTCTTTCAGAAAGGGACTATAGAAGCACCCTTTCTTTCAGAAAGGGACTATAGAAGCACCCTTTCTTTCAGAAAGGGACTATAGAAGCACCCTTTCTTTCAGAAAGGGACTATAGAAGCACCCTTTCTTTCAGAAAGGGACTATAGAAGCACCCTTTCTTTCAGAAAGGGACTATAGAAGCACCCTTTCTTTCAGAAAGGGACTATAGAAGCACCCTTTCTTTCAGAAAGGGACTATAGAAGCACCCTTTCTTTCAGAAAGGGACTATAGAAGCACCCTTTCTTTCAGAAAGGGACTATAGAAGCACCCTTTCTTTCAGAAAGGGACTATAGAAGCACCCTTTCTTTCAGAAAGGGACTATAGAAGCACCCTTTCTTTCAGAAAGGGACTATAGAAGCACCCTTTCTTTCAGAAAGGGACTATAGAAGAACCCTTTCTTTCAGAAAGGGACTATAGAAGCACCCTTTCTTTCAGAAAGGGACTATAGAAGCACCCTTTCTTTCAGAAAGGGACTATAGAAGCACCCTTTCTTTCAGAAAGGGACTATAGAAGCACCCTTTCTTTCAGAAAGGGACTATAGAAGCACCCTTTCTTTCAGAAAGGGACTATAGAAGCACCCTTTCTTTCAGAAAGGGACTATAGAAGCACCCTTTCTTTCAGAAAGGGACTATAGAAGCACCCTTTCTTTCAGAAAGGGACTATAGAAGCACCCTTTCTTTCAGAAAGGGACTATAGAAGCACCCTTTCTTTCAGAAAGGGACTATAGAAGCACCCTTTCTTTCAGAAAGGGACTATAGAAGCACCCTTTCTTTCAGAAAGGGACTATAGAAGCACCCTTTCTTTCAGAAAGGGACTATAGAAGCACCCTTTCTTTCAGAAAGGGACTATAGAAGCACCCTTTCTTTCAGAAAGGGACTATAGAAGCACCCTTTCTTTCAGAAAGGGACTATAGAAGCACCCTTTCTTTCAGAAAGGGACTATAGAAGCACCCTTTCTTTCAGAAAGGGACTATAGAAGCACCCTTTCTTTCAGAAAGGGACTATAGAAGCACCCTTTCTTTCAGAAAGGGACTATATAAGCACCCTTTCTTTCAGAAAGGGACTATAGAAGCACCCTTTCTTTCAGAAAGGGACTATAGAAGCACCCTTTCTTTCAGAAAGGGACTATAGAAGCACCCTTTCTTTCAGAAAGGGACTATAGAAGCACCCTTTCTTTCAGAAAGGGACTATAGAAGCACCCTTTCTTTCAGAAAGGGACTATAGAAGCACCCTTTCTTTCAGAAAGGGACTATAGAAGCACCCTTTCTTTTAGAAAGGGACTATAGAAGCACCCTTTCTTTCAGAAAGGGACTACAGAAGCACCCTTTCTTTCAGAAAGGGACTATAGAAGCACCCTTTCTTTCAGAAAGGGACTATAGAAGCACCCTTTCTTTCAGAAAGGGACTATAGAAGCACCCTTTCTTTTAGAAAGGGACTATAGAAGCACCCTTTCTTTCAGAAAGGGACTATAGAAGCACCCTTTCTTTTAGAAAGGGACTATAGAAGCACCCTTTCTTTTAGAAAGGGACTATAGAAGCACCCTTTCTTTCAGAAAGGGACGATAGAAGCACCCTTTCTTTTAGAAGGGGTCTATAGAAGCACCCTTTCTTTTAGAAGGGGTCTATAGAAGCACCATTTCTTTTAGAAGGGGTCTATAGAAGCATCCTTTGTTTTAGAAAGGGTCTATAGAAGCACCCTTTCTTTTAGAAAGGGTCTATAGAAGCACCCTTTCTTTTAGAAAGGGTCTATAGAAGCACCCTTTCTTTTAGAAAGGGTCTATAGAAGCACCCTTTCTTTTAGAAAGGGTCTATAGAAGCACCCTTTCTTTTAGAAAGGGTCTATAGAAGCACCCTTTCTTTTAGAAAGGGTCTATAGAAGCACCCTTTCTTTTAGAAAGGGTCTATAGAAGCACCCTTTCTTTTAGAAAGGGTCTATAGAAGCACCCTTTCTTTTAGAAAGGGTCTATAGAAGCACCCTTTCTTTTAGAAAGGGTCTATAGAAGCACCCTTTCTTTTAGAAAGGGTCTATAGAAGCACCCTTTCCTTTAGAAAGGGTCTATAGAAGCACCCTTTCTTTTAGAAAGGGTCTATAGAAGCACCCTTTCTTTTAGAAAGGGTCTATAGAAGCACCCTTTCTTTTAGAAAGGGTCTATAGAAGCACCCTTTCTTTTAGAATGGGTCTATAGAAGCACCCTTTCTATTAGAAAGGGTCTATAGAAGCACCCTTTCTTTTAGAAAGGGTCTATAGAAGCACCCTTTCTTTTAGAAAGGGTCTATAGAAGCACCCTTTCTTTTAGAAAGGGTCTATAGAAGCACCCTCTCTTTTAGAAAGGGTCTATAGAAGCACCCTTTCTTTTAGAAAGGGTCTATAGAAGCACCCTTTCTTTTAGAAAGGGTCTATAGAAGCACCCTTTCTTTTAGAAAGGGTCTATAGAAGCACCCTTTCTTTTAGAAAGGGTCTATAGAAGCACCCTTTCTTTTGAAAGGGTCTATAGAAGCACACTTTCTTTTGAAAGGGTCTAAAGAAGCACCCTTTCTTTTAGAAAGGGTCTATAGAAGCACCCTTTCTTTTAGAAAGGGTCTATAGAAGCATCCTTTGTTTTAGAAACGGTCTATAGAAGCACCCTTTCTTTTAGAAAGGGTCTATAGAAGCACCCTTTCTTTTGAAAGGGTCTATAGAAGCACCGTTTCTTTTGAAAGGGTCTATAGAAGCACCGTTTCTTTTGAAAGGGTCTAAAGAAGCACCCTTTCTTTTAGAAAGGGTCTATAGAAGCACCCTTTCTTTTAGAAAGGGTCTATAGAAGCACCCTTTCTTTTAGAAAGGGTCTATAGAAGCACCATTTCTTTTAGAAAGGGTCTATAGAAGCACCCTTTCTTTTGAAAGGGTCTATAGAAGCACCCTTTCTTTTGAAAGGGTCTAAAGAAGCACCCTTTCTTTTGAAAGGGTCTAAACAAGCACCCTTTCTTTTAGAAACGGTCTATAGAAGCACCCTTTCTTTTAGAAAGGGTCTATAGAAGCACCCTTTCTTTTAGAAAGGGTCTATAGAAGCACCCTTTCTTTTAGAAAGGGTCTATAGAAGCACCCTTTCTTTTAGAAAGGGTCTATAGAAGCACCCTTTCTTTTGAAAGGGTCTATAGAAGCACCCTTTCTTTTGAAAGGGTCTAAAGAAGCACCCTTTCTTTTAGAAACGGTCTATAGAAGCACCCTTTCTTTTAGAAAGGGTCTATAGAAGCACCCTTTCTTTTAGAAAGGGTCTATAGAAGCACCCTTTCTTTTAGAAAGGGTCTATAGAAGCACCCTTTCTTTTAGAAAGGGTCTATAGAAGCACCCTTTCTTTCAGAAAGGGACTATAGAAGCACCCTTTCTTTTGAAAGGGTCTAAAGAAGCACCCTTTCTTTTAGAAAGGGTCTATAGAAGCACCCTTTCTTTTAGAAAGGGTCTATAGAAGCACCCTTTCTTTTAGAAAGGGTCTATAGAAGCACCCTTTCTTTTAGAAAGGGTCTATAGAAGCACCCTTTCTTTTGAAAGGGTCTATAGAAGCACCGTTTCTTTTGAAAGGGTCTATAGAAGCACCCTTTCTTTTAGAAAGGGTCTATAGAAGCACCCTTTCTTTTAGAAAGGGTCTATAGAAGCACCCTTTCTTTTGAAAGGGTCTATAGAAGCACCGTTTCTTTTGAAAGGGTCTATAGAAGCACCGTTTCTTTTGAAAGGGTCTAAAGAAGCACCCTTTCTTTTAGAAAGGGTCTATAGAAGCACCCTTTCTTTTAGAAAGGGTCTATAGAAGCACCCTTTCTTTTAGAAAGGGTCTATAGAAGCACCCTTTCTTTTAGAAAGGGTCTATAGAGGCACCCTTTCTTTTGAAAGGGTCTAAAGAAGCACCCTTTCTTTTAGAAACGGTCTATAGAAGCACCCTTTCTTTTAGAAAGGGTCTATAGAAGCACCCTTTCTTTTAGAAAGGGTCTATAGAAGCACCCTTTCTTTTAGAAAGGGTCTATAGAAGCACCCTTTCTTTTAGAAAGGGTCTACAGAAGCACCCTTTCTTTTGAAAGGGTCTAAAGAAGCACCCTTTCTTTTAGAAACGGTCTATAGAAGCACCCTTTCTTTTAGAAAGGGTCTATAGAAGCACCCTTTCTTTTAGAAAGGGTCTATAGAAGCACCCTTTCTTTTAGAAAGGGTCTATAGAAGCACCCTTTCTTTTAGAAAGGGTCTATAGAAGCACCCTTTCTTTTAGAAAGGGTCTATAGAAGCACCCTTTCTTTTAGAAAGGGTCTATAGAGGCACCCTTTCTTTTGAAAGGGTCTAAAGAAGCACCCTTTCTTTTAGAAACGGTCTATAGAAGCACCCTTTCTTTTAGAAAGGGTCTATAGAAGCACCCTTTCTTTTAGAAAGGGTCTATAGAAGCACCCTTTCTTTTAGAAAGGGTCTATAGAAGCACCCTTTCTTTTAGAAAGGGTCTACAGAAGCACCCTTTCTTTTGAAAGGGTCTAAAGAAGCACCCTTTCTTTTAGAAAGGGTCTATAGAAGCACCCTTTCTTTTAGAAAGAGTCTATAGAAGCACCCTTTCTTTTAGAAAGGGTCTATAGAAGCACCCTTTCTTTTAGAAAGGGTCTATAGAAGCACCCTTTCTTTTGAAAGGGTCTAAAGAAGCACCCTTTCTTTTAGAAAGGGTCTATAGAAGCACCCTTTCTTTTAGAAAGGGTCTATAGAAGCACCCTTTCTTTTAGAAAGGGTCTATAGAAGCACCCTTTCTTTTAGAAAGGGTCTATAGAAGCACCCTTTCTTTTAGAAAGGGTCTATAGAAGCACCCTTTCTTTTAGAAAGGGTCTATAGAAATACCCGTTCTTTTGGAAAGGGTCTATATAAACACCCTTTCTTTTAGGAAGGGTCTATAGAAACACCCTTTCTTTTAGGAAGGGTCTATAGAAATACCCTTTCTTTTAGAAAGGGTCTATAGAAACACCCTTTCTTTTAGAAAGGGTCTATGGAAGCACCCTTTCTTTTAGAAATGAACTATAGAAGCACTCTTTCTTTCAGAAAGGTACTATAAAAGCACCCTTTCTTTCAGAAAGGACCTATAGAAGCACCCTTTATTTTTTAGAAAGGGATTATAAAAGAAACCTTTCCTTCAGAAAGGGACTATGGAAGCACCCTTTAATGGTCATGTTGTGTAGTTACTGGTCCAACTTATTTTTTGCACCATAGTTATGACCACAACCTTAAATAAGACATCTGAATGTTCTGATGCACAAAGAAAGGCCTTGCATTAATTCATTCAAGCTAATCATGGTGCGGTAAAGTGAGCCACTATATTGTATGTTCTCGGAACTTATGGTCTATATTCACTCTGACTTTATAGAAGAAAAGCCTCAAAGTGTGCATAATTTTATTTTTGAGGTTTTGAAATGGCACCCATAAATACGATGTGACTCAGACACTGACGGTGGTTAGAACCAAAATTAGCATCAATTGTAGACTGCATACGGATGTAGGCAATCGAATGCCAGCTAAAGTAGTATCATATTGACATTGCAGTGGCATATTGACTGGCGAAAGCAAAGGAACTACAACATAAAATGGGCTTTTTATTACACCCAATTGCCTGTGTGGCACTTCTCGGATCTATAGTAAGTTCTTCATCAGATATATACTAGAAACCCGCTAAACTAAATCTCTTATCACTTGTAGTTCTTGCCATTAGCCACCTCCAAAGCCGTAGATAATGGCCGCAAACATATTGAAGTTTTTCACAAATTTCGAAATCTCATGATTGATGTCCAGCCCATTATTAAGGCTGTTCTCAATGAAATGCCCCAAGAAGAGTCCTACAATAAATATCGTCAGGATTTGGAGAATATTTTACAGAGAATCAATGAAAAATCTGGTGAATTATGTTTTGATAAACATTTCGCCGATTTCGATGAACTTATGAAGCTAACGAAAACGTATCGTCGAAGTGATGCTCCCGAAGAAGCAAAAGTTGTTTTAAAGCTAATTGCCAAACATGGTTATAAGAAGTATTTAACGAAGAAATGGTTTCATTTGAAGAAGGTCGATCTCGCAAAGTATAAGGTGGATGTGGAGAATTTTGATAAGTCCCAGGAGAAGTATAAAGTATTTAACGAAAAGTGTTAAATAAATAGGATGAAAAGCATCAATCCGTGGCATATTTGAATCTGGAGATTTTATTTAATTTCATTTGATTTTTGATCTGCCAAGAATCTGATTTTCACGAAGAGAGAAGTTATGGCTTTTATCTTACCAAGGAATATATGTAGCTCCAAATTTAATTAGTAGCTCGTCCATTGCCGTACTTCCATTGCTGAATATTTATTTGTTCTTGAACTTTGCTTTCCATTGGACTTTCGGCATTCCCTTCTGTGAGAATAACGCTTCCACAAAGCCGGCGGTGCCCTGGTCCTATTAATTCTCATATTCCTAGTTTTGCTGAGATTTATCTCGAGTCCAACAATGGGTAGGGGAGAGTATGAAAGTCAGAGGTAAAGACAAGTACAACAAGTAAAAAAGGCATTAATTTTGTAGCCCCAAAGAAGCCAGAATGCAAAATTTCAGCCATTTCCATGGAATATTGAGGGCACAACCTTCAAAAACCTGAATATCGGGAGGAACCGTTCTATGGGGGCAATATGAAGACGTGAACCTATACCGACAAATTTCTGGTGAAAATTTGTATACCTCCAACAAAGACTAAATACCAAACTTCGGTGGGCTATTGAGACCACAATCTTCAAAATTCAGAAAATCGGAAGGTACCGTCCTATGGGCCCTATATGAAGACATGGACCTATACTGATAATACTCTTCTAGAATATTTTATACCCTCAATCGCAGAATAAAAATCAAATTTCAGCCATTTCGGTGCGATATTGAGGCCACAACCTTGAAAATACCGAACATCAGGAAGTATCGTTAATTGTGGGCTATATGAATGCGTGGACCTACACCGACAAATTTCAGACAAAAAGTTTTGTATCCCCAACGAAGACTAAATACCAAATTTCAGCCATTTCTGGGTGATAATGAGACCGCAGCCTTCAAAATACCGAAAATCGGGAGGTACCGTTCAATGGGGGCTATATGACGACCTAGACTTATACTAATATTTCTCTTCTGGAATATTTTATAACCCTATGGAAGACTAAGTACCAAATTTCTGCTATTTCGGTGGAATATTGAGGCCATAATCTTCAAAATACCAAAAATCTCAGGTACCATTTTGCGGGAGCTATATAAAGGCGTAGACCTATACCGACAAATTTCAGGTGGAAAGTTTTATACCTCCAACAAAGACTAAATACAAATTTTCAACAATTTCGGTGGAATATTGTGGCCACAACCTTCAAAAACGCGAAGATCGGAAGGAACCGTTCTATGGGGGCTATATGAAGACGTGGACCTATGCCGACAAATTTCAAGTAGAAAGTTTTGTACCTTCATTAAAGAAAAAATACCAAATTTCGGTGGACTATTCAGACCACAACCTTCAAAATTCAGAAAATCGGAAGGTACCGTCCTATGGGCCCTATATGAAGACATGGACCTATACTGATAATTCTCTTCTAGAATATTGTATACCCACCTTCGCAGATCAGAAACCAAATTTCAGCCATTTCGTGCGATATTGAGGCCACAACCTTCAAAATACCGAACATCAGGAAGTATCGTTTTATGTGGGCTATATGAAGGCGTGAACCTACACTGACAAATTTCAGACAAAAAGTTTTGTATCCCCAACGAAGACTAAATACCAAATTTCTGCCATTTCTGGGTGAAAATGAGACCGCAGCCTTCAAAATACCGAAAATCGGTAGGTACCGTCCTATCGGAAGGTACAGTCCTATGGGCCCTATATAAAGACATATACCTATACTGGTAATTCTCTTCTAGAATATTTTATACTCTCCATCGCAGAATGAAAACCAAATTTCAGCCATTTCGGTGGGATATTGAGACCACAACCTTCAAAATTCGGAAAATCGGGAGGTACCATTCTATGGGGTCTATACGAAGACGAGGACCTATGCCGAAAAATTTCAAGTAGAAAGTTTTATACCCGAAGACTTAATACCAAATTTAAGTTATTTCGGTTGGATATTAAGGCCACAACCTTGAAAATACTGAAAATCGGCTGGTACCGTTCTATGGGGGCTATTCAAGGCTTGGACCTATACCGAAAAATTTCAGCCATTTCGGTGTGATAATTAGGCCGCAATCTTCAAAATATCGAAAATCGGGAGGTACTAGTCTATGGAGGCTACAGGAAGGCGTGGACGTATACCGATAAATTTCTCCAACAAATACCGAATTTCAGCCATTTCGGTGGGATATTGAGGCCACAACCTTCAAAATACCGAAAATCGGGAGGTACCGTTCTATGGGGGCTATATGAAGACGTGGACGAGTACCGACAAATTTCAGGCGGAATGTTGTATACCCCCAACGAAGACTGAATACCAAATTTCAGCCACTTCGGTGTCTAAAATGCCGAAAATCGAGAGGTGGAAAAATTTTAGAGGGTAGAAAATCCACAAAAAAAATCAATTTTGTTTTTTTAGGTCACCCTAATATACACTTTATAGGGTCTCCGAGGAATATTTCGATGTGTTACAAACGGAATGACAAATTTAATTCAACCCTTCATATTATTGTGGGGTGTCACCGTGGTGCAATGGTATGCACACCCGCCTTGCATGCTAAAGGTCGTGGGTTCGATTCCCAGGCCAGGCAACATCAAATTTTCAACGGTGGCAAAATACCCCTCAGTGATGTTGGCGACATTTCCTGAGTATTTCAGCCTTGTAAAACTTCTCTACAAGTGGTGTCTTAGGACACGCCGTTCGGACTCGGCAATAAGCAGTAGGTCTCATATCATTGAGTTTATATGAATCGGGGTGCACTCATTGATATGAGAGAAGTCTCCCTTGTCCCATCTGGGATGTTTATGTAACAATTATATATTTTATTATTGTGGAGAGTATAAAAACCAGAAAATGTGTTAGTCCGACCGACCATCTAAGAAAATATTAAACGATTTATTTACGTCACTCTAAAGAGAGGATTTTTTTTATTACATAGCAATAATTATATCGATTATAATTATAATCAATCCAAATCCCATATCTTCAAGGGGTATCACCCGATGTGTTGTTGTTCTAACATCCGCAGACATATTTTAGACAATTTGACCTAGTTTGAAAAACACCTCCGCCTTCATCACCTCCACCTCCACCACCTCCGCCTCCACCACCTCCGCCTCCACCACCTCCGCCTCCACCTCCTCCGCCTCCACCACCTCCGCCTCCACCACATCTGCCACCACCCCAAGCAAGCGTCGAGTATACTTGAACCATTATCAAAACTAAGAAAATATATAGCTTATTGTTGTGGACCAACATGTTCAACGTTTAAAACTGAAATAATCTTTGAAAACCTCATTGAGTCAATCGTTTAATTCATACACCCATGAACAATCCATGTGTATAATCGGATCTGGTGATTTAAGGCAGATTGTATAAACCTCAGCTGTGTGGTTATTGAGATCATAATTATATTATCGTTTAGAAATAAAATGTTAATTATAGACGTTTTTATGGGAAATTTGCAGAATTGCGAAAAATTAAATATAGAACGGCGTTTAGTTCGCGCGCGGCCAAGCTTTTTATACCTTCCACCACAAACTGTATTGAAGTAAATACGAGAATAATTAGTTTCCTTTCGTTTATGACAGTAATAAGCTCTTCGTCCACGTTAAGCCTTAGTACTTGGAGGATAGAATATCTTAACTGATGATAATCGCTTATCTATATATATAAAAGAGTAGTGAGGTGAGTGACTGACTGACTGACTGATTGACTGACTGATTCATCAACGCCCAGACGAAACCGCTGAAGCTAGAAAGTTGAAATTTTGGGTGTAGGTTGCTGTTGGTGTGTAGGGGTGAGATAAGGCTGGGTTTTTGGAAATTCGACCTAGAAGTGTACGAAAAGTACTAAAAGGTACTAAATATGGTACCCTTTGTATTAGGCAAACGGTAAGAGCTAGAATTCTGAAATTTGGAATGAGGGTATCTGATGGAGAGCTAGAAAGATGTACCAAAGGGTTTTTGGAAATTCGAACTACAAGGGTACGAAAAGTACTAAATGGTACTAAATTTAGTACAATTTGGATTTGTGTGAACGGATGGAGCTGGAATCCTGAAATTTGAAATTAGGGTAACTTGTGGAGAGTAACAAAGAAAGGTTTTTGGAAATTCGAACTATAAGTGCACGAATAGTACTAAATTTAGTACTATTTGGATTTGGGTGAACGCATAGAGCTGGAATACAGGCGTTTGGAATGACGGTCATTGATGAAGAGTAACAATGAAAGGTTTTTGGAAATTCGAACTGTAAGGGTACGAAAAGTACTAAATGGTACTAAATTTAGTACAATTTTGATTTGGGTGAACGGATGGAGCTAGAATCCTGAAATTTGAAATTAGGGTCACTGGTGGAGAGTAACGAAGAAAGGTTTTTGGAAATTCGAGCTATAAATGCACGAAAAGTTCTAAATGGTACTAAATTTAGTACAATTTGGATTTGGGTGAACGGATTGAGCTGGAATCCTGAAATTTGTAATGAGGGTCACTGATGATGAGTAGCAAAGAAAGGTTCTTAGAAATTCGAAACATAAGTGCACGAAAATACTAAATGGTACTAAATTTAGTACAATTCGGATTTGGGTGAACGGATAGAGCTGGAATCCTGAAATTTGGAATGAGGATCACTGATGAAGAATAAAAATGAAAGGTTTTTGGAATTCGAACTATAAGTATACGAAAAGTAATAAATGGTACTAAATTTAGTACAATTTGGGTTTGGGTGAACGAATAGAGCTGGAATCCTGAAATTTGGAATGAAGGTCACTGATGGAGAGAAAGGTTTTTGGAAATTCGAATTACAAGGGTACGAAAAGTACTAAATGGTACTAAATTTAGTACAATTTTGATTTGGGTGAACGGATAGAGCTGGAATCCTGAAATTTGGAATGAGGATCACTGATGAAGAGTAAGAATGAAAGGTTTTTGGAATTCGAACTACAAGTGTACGAAAAGTAATTAATGGTAGTAAATTTAGTACAATTTGGGTTTGGGTGAACGAATAGAGCTGGAATCCTGAAATTTGGAATGAAGGTCACTGATGGAGAGAAAGTTTTTTGGAAATTCGAATTACAAGGGTACGAAAAGTACTAAATGGTACTAAATTTAGTACAATTTTGATTTGGGTGAACGGATAGAGCTGGAATCCTGAAATTTGGAATGAGGATCACTGATGAAGAGTAAAAACAAGTAAAAAAGCATTAAGTTCGGCCGGGCCGAACTTTTCATACCCTCCACCATAAAATATTCTGAACTAAAATGGAATAATTACTTTTCATTCCTGTCCCCAACATTAAGTGGGTACGTTAAAATGTCAGATAATGTTTAGGTACATTTATGCTTCATTCGGGAGGCCCTTTTTTATGGTGCCTATATCTAACTATGTATGTTGACAATTTTTGGTGGGCTAGAAATTGGGAGGTACTGTTATATAGGGGTTATAATAAAACATGGGCCTATGTTGACAGTTTTTGATGGGAGCCTTTAATGTCAAATAACTCCTAATTCGGTTAAAAAATTTAGCTAGAATCTTCAAAATATCGAAAATCGGTACATAACGTGGGAACTTCAAATGTCATTACCAGCTAGTTCGGAGGTATCTGGGCTATATGAACTTAATATGAACTTAAATGAACCGTTATATGGGGGCTATACCAAAACGTGGACCTATGTCCACAAGTTTTGTCATATAAGTTTATTGACATTTAAGAACTTTAAATGTCAAATTATAGCTACATCGGTCTGAAAATGTAGTTAAAAACGTCAAAATACCGCAAATCGGAGGGTACCGTTATATGGGGGCTATACCAAAACGTGGACCTATGTCCACAACTTTTGTTATATAAGTTTATTTATACTTAAGAACCTTAAGTGTCAAAATATAGCTAAATCGGTCTGAAAATGTAGCTAAAAACATCAAAACACCGTAAATCGGGGGGCACCGTTATATGGGGGCTATACCAAAACGGGGACCTATGTCCACAACTTTTGTTATATAAGTTTATTGACACTTAAGAACCCTAAATGTTAAATTATAGCTACATCGGTCTGAAAATGTAGCTAAAAACGTCAAAATACCGCAAATCGGAGGGTTCCGTTATATGGGGGCTATACCAAAACGTGGACCTATGTCCACAACTTTTGTTATATAAGTTTATTTATACTTAAGAACCTTAAGTGTCAAAATATAGCTAAATCGGTCTGAAAATGTAGCTAAAAACATCAAAACACCGTAAATCGGGGGGCACCGTTATATGGGGGCTATACCAAAACGGGGACCTATGTCCACAACTTTTGTTATATAACTTTATTGACACTTAAGAACCCTAAACGTTAAATTATAGCTACATCGGTCTGAAAATGTAGCTAAATTGGGGGTACCGTTATATGGGGGCTTTACCAAAACGTGGACCTATGTCCACAACTTTTGTTATATAACTTTATTGACACTTAAGAACCCTAAATGTTAAATTATAGCTAAATCGGTCTGAAAATTTAGCTAAAAACGTCAAAATACCGCAAATCGGGGGGTACCGTTATATGGGGGCTATACCAAAACGTGGACCTATGTCCACAAGTTTTGTTATATATGTTTATTTACACTTAAGAACCCTAAATGTCAAATTATAGCCAAATCGGTCTGAAAATGTAGCTGAAAACGTCAAAATATCGTAAATCGGGGGGTACCGTTATATGGGGGCTATACCAAAACGTGGACCGATATATCCCATCTTCGAACTTGATCTTCCGACGGCTAAAAAAATGGTATTCCCCAATTTTCAGCGAAATCGGTCAACAAATGCGACCTGTATGTTGCGAACGGACGGACGGACGGACATGCATAAATCGACTCAGAAAGTGATTCTATGTATATCCCTAGAAGGAACTATGGGTCTATCTCGCTTCCTTTTGTATGTTACATACAAATGCACTAACACATAATACCCCTTACCACATAGTGGTGTAGGGTATAATGAAAGGTTTTTGGAATTCGAACTACAAGTGTACGAAAAGTAATTAATGGTAGTAAATTTAGTACAATTTGGGTTTGGGTGAACGAATAGAGCTGGAATCCTGAAATTTGGAATGAAGGTCAGTGATGGAGAGTAAAAAAGAAAGGTTTTTGGAAATTCGAATTAAAAGTATACGAAAACAAGTAAGCAAAGGCTATAGTCGGACAGGGCCGACCATACGATACCCTACACCACTACCCTGCGAGTTAGCTTTCAGCAAATCAAAGTTTCTTTTGGACAAATAAATTCATTGTAAGAAATAAATTTTTGAAGTCTGCAACCTTATCACATTAAGTTTAAATAACAATATAATAATTGTTCCACAAACAACACAGAAGGGACAGGGCGTGCACCACGATTCATATTACAGCAATAGTATGGGGCCTACTGTTTATCGCCGAGTCCGAAAGGTATGTCTTAAAACACCACCTGTAGAGAAGTTGTACATGGTTGAAATACTCAGAAAATGTCGCCAACTTTACTCAGGGGTATTTTGCCATCGTTGGAAATTTGATGTTGGCTGGCCGGGAATCGAACGCCCGACCTTCAGCGTGCAAGGCGGGTGTGCAAAAAATAGTCCATGGTGGACCTAATTATACCCTCAGCCTTTAGGCTAAGGAGGGTATATACACTTTGATGCGATGAAAATGTGCCTCATCTAAATAATGGTTTTAGACCCCAAGTATGTTTGGACGAAATGTGTTTCAGACAATTTGGAGTCGATCTAGCCATGTCCGTCCGTATGTCTGTCTGTCTGTCCTGCTGGCTGGAGCGCACGATAACTCTCGAACGGATGAACCGATTCGGTTCAAATTTTGGCTTTCGTAACATTTTGCCCAAACTTGGCACGTCGTGAAATTTCTATCAGACTTAGATGAGGTTCCAATATGAACTCAATCGGTCCACTCCTTTGGGTACCTCCCACACAAAATTTCGGAAAAGTTCAGTCTAGGACCTGTTCACGAATCGCTTTGATTTTTGTTGTAGTAACTTCTATTCACTGTCCCCTATACGACAGTACAAGTTTCATCAGGGGCAAGTCCATACTTGCTGAGAAAATAGCCTGAAAGTTACGAAAAACTCCTATGACACCGTGTGTAGTGGTTGGAGCGCAAGATAACTCTTGAACGGATCTGCCGATTCGGTCCAAAATTTCCCTTCGTAATATTTTGTCCAAACTTAGTTTAAGTTCGAAGATAAGCCATATCAGTCTACTCCTTCAGGTACCTCACCCCCCAAGAGTTCAAAAATGTTCGGAAAAATTCTGCGCATGATAACTCTTGATGGTAGAGATCGATTTGGTCTATGCTTTACCCACCCCAGTATATCTACCAAATATATATCAGGTTCGAATATGGACTACATTTGTCCACTCCTTTGGGTACCTCCCACACACAATTTTGGATAAGTTCACTTTAAGAACAGCTCTGGAATCAATTTGATTTTTGTTGAAGCAACTTTCATTCACTGTCTCAGTTACGGCGGTAAAAGTTTTTTCAGGGGCAAGTCCATACTTCTTGAGAAAACAACCCTAAAAGTGTAAAACACTCTATGGCACCATGTAGTGGCTGGAGAGCACGACAACTCCCTAACCAAATACTGAGTTGATCCACACTTTGCATATGGTAATATTTATTCGTATACGTTTTTGGAAAAAAGTGTTTCAATTCACACAGGCTGAGGGTATATCTCTGTCGGCATAGCCGACTGATCCTTTTTTACTTGTTTTTTGCATATTTTAACATATTTGCTAAACCATATGCAAGACTTTGTGCCCTAAATATCCCATCGAATTGGCTGAAAGTTTGTATTAAATATTCGTTCATCACAATTTTCGAACTAAAATTTTTCGGTATAGGTCCAGGTATTTATATAGCTCCCATAGAACCGTACCTCCCGATACCCGGTATTTTGATGGTTGTGGCCTCAATATCAAAATGAAATGGCTGACATTTTGTATTCAGTCTTCGTTGGAAGTAAAAAAACTTTCCACCTGAAATTTGTCGTTATATGTCCACGTCTTCATATAGCTCCCATAACCAGAACCTACCGATTTTCTGTACTTTGAAGGTTATGGTCTTAATATCCCTCCTAATTGGCAAAATTTGGTATTAAGACTTCATTGGGGGCATTAAACTTTCCATCTGAAATTTGTCGGTATAGGTCTAGGCGTTCATATAGCTCCCATACAACGAAAGCTCCCCATTCTCGAATTTTTGAAGATTGTGGCTATGGTTACAGATCTCTTTATTTTATTGACTTGTCTGAAGTGAATTTTAAACAGAAAAATGTACACATAAACATTTTAGAAGATATTATTGAAATATATGTAGCATACGAAAATATGTGAAATACAGAAATTTTCCATATGCAAAAATAATATTTGCATATGCATAATTTATACATTTCGCATATTTTTGCATATGTGATATATTTCCATTGGAATTTAAATAGAAGCCAAAAAGATGCAAATTTTACAAAAATAGGTGTTCCATAAAATTCCGCTGTCTACATATTATTGACCTGATATTGTCCCTACTGGTATGTTTGTGGAACAATTATATACAGTACATTTTAAGAAATATTCTTAATTTGAAAATTGAAAATGCTACATCTTTAAATTTTGGACAATTGGACAGGTAATATGATAGGGTTCCACGCAATTTGTAAGAACTGGGAATTTGTCTGTCATGATAGAGACAATTTGTAGCATGGGAGGAAGATGTGGTTCTCTTCACAGAACTCATTATATCTTAGGTAGTAGGTCCGTTACCAAGCACACATATTATTGCAATTTTCATCAGAGGAAAGATCGGTAGTTAATTTTTCATACATATGCGACTTTGCCGGTATATGGCCTCCAGGGATTCAAATATGGACCAAAAATAAAATGTTTTTATTTAGCATACAAAAGTAATGGTCCATTGCACCCGCTAAATAATATCAGATCATCATCAAAAATTGTAGGCATCTTCTTCGACCTAAACCCCTACCTCGTGCAAAATTTCGGAACTATTGATCTATAATTGCGACCTCTAGTATGCTTTTGATTACATTACAAGCAAAACACTGGATATATTAGGCTGTAACTCTGTTATCTGACCACATAAATCAACATAATTGGCATTAATTAAAAGGGCAAGAGTTGTCCTTCCAAATACTATTTATGTGGGCGGAATGTGTGGTCCAGGAATAAAGATATTAGCGGTATATTCAAAATTTTCAAAATTTTCACACAAAAGTTGTGGTCCATTTAACCCTCTAAACATCATCCGATCACCATCTCAAATTGCAAGTTTCTTCTTTGTCATATAATCTTACATTATTTAAAATTTCGAGGCGATCGGACCATAATTCCGACATACAGAGCCGCTACAAAATCGGATAAAAATTTTGTTTTTGGTCCATTTCACCCGCTAAATATTTCTCGATCATCACCAATCAGAATAGGGATCTATTCTGATCTGAACCCGACCTCCATACAAAATTTCGTGACGATCGGTCCATAATTGCGGCCTGGAGCGTGTTTACAATTTATAATGGACAGACGGACGGACGGACGGACGGACGGACGGACAGACACACATCTCAAAATCGCTTTATCTCATCGAGATATGAAGATTGGTATAACACATTGGGGGTCTCCGACGAATATTTCGCGGTGTTACATGAATTTTTACCAAAACAAACTTATAATACCCTTTTCCACATTGTGGTATAGGGTATAAATACTAAATGGTACTAAATAGAGTAAAATTTGGATATGGGTTAACGAATAGGGCCGAAATCCTGAAATTTGGAATGGGGGTCACTGATGAATAGTAAGAAAGATGTACCAAAGGTCGAAAAGTCCTAAATGGTAGTGAGTTTAGTATGATTTGGATTTGAAGAGCTGGAATCCTGAAATTTGGAATTAAGATTACTGTTGGAATATAGAATTGAGATATGGCGGTAGCTTTGGAAAATCGTACTAATGTGCACGAAGTAGTACTAAATGGTACGAAATTTGTATTTGCGTGAACAGATTATTGATGGAGTGTAGGATTGAGGTAGTTTTGGAAATTCGTACTTATGGAAACGTGCTAAATGAAACTACATTGGCTATAATTTGGGTTTAGGTGAACGCATAGAGCTAAGATATGAAAGTACATTTTGGAAAATCGTGTACGAAAATGGTAAAAAATTTGGTACCTTTTGGTATTTGCTATATGGTATAGAATTTTGTACAGTTTGTGATTTTGTAAAAGGTAGAACTGGAACTTTGAAATTCGGTATTAAATTAGCAATTGGTGTTTAGAGGAGGTTTTGAAAATTCGTACTTATTTATACAAAAACTACTAAATGGTCCTCAAATGGGTTTCGGGGGAACTGGTAAAACTGGAAAAGTGAATTGGGGTTAGGATATATGTTGAATATAAGGAAGTAATTTTTGAAATGTTTACCTATGTGTACGAAAAGTTGGGTAACATGTTGGTACCTAAACCATTTTAAATAGTTAAGGTACTAAATTTGGTGTTGGGTGTAGGAACAAAGCACGGATTATATAATTTGGAAATACGCTATTTGTACAAATAATACGAAATGGAAAAATATTTCTTATGAAGATCGCTCTAAAATTTGAGACTGAAATAATGTACTGAAATGAAGTAGTCAAACGTGAAGTATCTTTTCAAAAAATGTTTTTTTGTTCTGACCGCTTTGGTATGTAAATTTTAAAACGTGGTCCAATGCGACAATTTTGTTAACTAGAAGGTATTTACCCCCTGATATTAAAAAATCCTAAATTGAAATGCCTTCAAAAAGTTTTCCGTTATATACGGTTGACAAACCCGTGCACAATAAGTACAATTTTTTGTAAATAAGTTTTCTAACCTTTCATGCCACAAATTCCGAATTTCGGTTGGAAAATGTGCAGAAGATCTTCAAAATATCTCTTCTAATAAACGTGGATTGAAGTGCAGATTTTTTAAATTGAACTTTTATATCCTCCTCAAGGTCCAAATTTAAAGAAAATTGAACAATATACATTTGTTCTTCTTTTAAAATACACTAAGTCGAGAGGTACCGTTATATGGGGATATACGAAAACGTGGAATTTTTCGGCCATTTTGAATGCCGAAAATTTATCGGACCTATTCGGGTTCTGGTCTAAAACCGCTAAAGCTATAACCCTGAATTGTGAATGTGCGTGATTGTTGTTGTGAAGGGGTGAGATAAAGTTTAGTGTTTGGAAATTCGTACTGGAAGGGAATGCTGTGTTAGTGAAGGGGTAAAACCAGGAGTCAAGGCTGAAATTTGCAATATGATACGTAGTTTTGGAAATTCGAAATAAAAAATATGGCAGCTGTGTAGGGATGCGATACGGCAGATTTATTTTTTTTAATTCTGACTACAATCGAAAAAATATTGGTAATAAAAATAGGTCTTAGTACAACAGAATCTCCAGTATTCAACAGTCCCGTATTAAATATTGTTTATAAATATTTCGTTTCCTTTCCGCATACGAAGTAGCGGGCATCTGCTAGTATTTCTTATTTTCGATGTGGAGGTTTACTAAACCTTGAGAATACAAAATACCAAGTTAAATCCACTTCGAAAGAAAAATGTAGCAAAACCCTTTAAAAGAGTCCTCATGTGACGTCATTGTTGTTCTTTACAAAACATGGACCAAAATTTAAAATTTTCCGAATTGAACTTTTGCATCTTCTGACAACACACAATTCAAATTGCAGCAGTTTTGGTTCGAAAACTTGGCACGAAGACTACCAAATTTCAGCCATTGCGGTGCGATATTGAGGCCACATACTTCGAAATACCGAAAATCGGGAGGTACCCTTCAATGGGTGCTATAGGAAAACTTGGAGTTACTTAGCTTGCCCATTACAGAACATTTTTATTCCATAAGCCGAACTTAGAAAAGACCTCCATTTCTATCTGTTTGTTGTTTCGCTTTTGGAATACCGCGTTTTTCGATCTATTATTCCACTTGTTTGCTCCATCAAAGCCTTGGCCTGTCAGTTCTGCGTGTACCGCCATGTGGCCCCTATTTATACGCTTTTTTAGCGGCTTCGTCATCGCTCATTCTTATGATATGGCCTAGCCAACGCAATTGCTGCATCTCGATATTTTTATCTATACTGATGTCGTTGTATAGCAGATAGAGCTCGTGGTTCATATGACGTCGATATTCACCGTCAACGCAGGTTGGTCCGTTGATCTATCGAAGAATTTTTTTCTGAAACACACCAAGCACTGCCTTGTCTGCTTCCGAAAGTACCCAGGATTCGGAACCATACATTAGCACGGGTAGTATCAGTGTTTTTTAAAGTGTTATTGTTGTTTGACGAGACGTGGTGTTGTTTTAAACTGTTTACTTAAGCCAAAGTAGCATCTGTTAGCCAATACAATTCTTTTTTTATTTCACAACTGATGTCGTTTGTTGTGTTTACGGAGGTGCCGAGGTAGACGAAGTATTTTACTACCTCAATATTATAGGAACCAACTTCCACAGTCGGTCCGAGCTCAATGGACGCATTGCGCGTCGACACCATCAACATTGTCTTCTCACCGTTTACTGCCAGACCCACTTCAGCAGATTCTCCTTCGACCTTTATAAAGGTATCAGTTACTTCTTTTACTGATCGGCCCATGATGTCTATATGATCAGCATAAGCAAGTAACATGCGACTATTGGCGTAGATTGTGCCACTTCTTTTGACGTTTGCCTCTCGTATAACCTTTTCCAGCAGGATGTTGAAGAGATCACACGAAAGGCTGTCTCCTTGTCTGAAACCTCTTTTGGAACCAAACTCTTCGGAGAGGTTGTTTCTTATTTTAACTGAGGACCTCGTGTCTGTTTAAGTCATTTTACAAAGCCGGATGAGCTTTGCAGTAATACCAAAATCAGACATGGCTTGGAACACCTTTGAACGTATAAGGCTGTCGATTGCTGCTTTATAATCGACGAAAAGATGGAAGGTGTCGATCTGCATTTCTTGGGTCTTTTCCAGGATTTGTCTCAAGGTAAATATCTGGCCAAATGGTGGATTTGCCAGGTCTAAAGCCGCACTGATAGGGTCCAATAATTTCATTGACCATAGGCTTTAGTCTCTCACACAATATGCCAGATACTATCTTATATGCAATAGGGAGCAGACTTATGCCCCTGTAATTGGAGCACACAGTCTTATCACCCTTCTTGTGGACTAGACATAGGATGCTCACGTTCCAATCGTCGGGTATGCGTTCTTCCTGCCAGATGGTGCTAACTAGCTGATGCATACACCTTATCAGCGTGTCGCCTCCGGTTTTGAACAGCTCGGCTGGTAGACCATCTGCACCTGCCGCCTTATTATTCTTCAGCCGGTTTATTGCTGTCCTTACCTCATCTTGGCTGGGCGGTATACATTCAATACCATCTTCTGGGATTGGATCTGTGGTATCTTCGCCGTCTTCACTGCTATCGGATACCAACAGTTTGGAAAAATATTCTTTCCATATCCTGAGCACACTATCTATATCCGTTACCAAATTACATTGCTGGTCTCTACAGGAGGATGTGCCTGTACCAAAGCCATCAGTTTGATGCTTGACTCTTTGGTAGAATTTTCGGACTTCATTCTGGCTCCTGTACATCTCGATTTTTTCGCACTCCCGCTTTCCCATCTCTCTCTTTTTTCTGCGGAAAAGACGTTTCTCCTCTCTCTTTTTCTCCCTGTGTCTCTCTCATGCGCTACGCGTTGCTACGTATTGTAAAGTAGTCTTATATGCCGCATTTTTCTCTTCGGTGACAGCACGACACTCCTGATCATACCATGGATTCCTTGGTGGAGGTCTCTGCTATCCAAGTATGGATTTTGCGGCTGTTTGCATGGAGTGGGCAATGCTTTGCCATTGCGCTGATATGTTATCGGGATGAGGGGTGCTTTGATTAAGCAATTGGGCTAGTTGAGTGGAATATGCTGTGGCTGTCTGTTGTGATTGCAGCTTACCGATGTCTAACTTTCGTGTTGTGTCTGTTCGTACTTTGTTTGCTACGTTTTAGCAGGTGCGTACTTTTGCTGCAACAAGGTAGTGGTCCGAATCAATGTTTGCGCCTCGGAACGATCGTACATCCAACACACTCGATGAATGTCTTCCATCTATCACAACATGATCAATTTGATTTCTTGTTTTCTGATCTGGAGACAGCCAGGTGCCCTTATGAATATCGAGATGATTAAATCTGGTACTGCTAACTACCATGTTTTTTGCAGCTGCAAAGTCTATCAGCCTCATACCATTGTCAGATGTTTCACTGTGGAGACTGAATTTCCCGACTGTTGGGCCAAAGATATTCTCCTTTCCAATTTTGGCATTAAAATCGCCTAGAATGATTTTAATGTCATGGGCAGGGCAACGGTCATATGTTTCTTCTAAGCGCTCGTAAAATATATCTTTGGTCTGTTCGTCCTTTTCTTCAGTGGGAGCATGAACGCAAATAAAGCTGATGTTGAAGAATTTAGCTTTTATCCGAATTGCAGCAAGTCTTTCATTCACTGGAGTGAAGCTGGATACCAGATGTTTTAGTCTCCGACTAACTACGAATCCGCAACCAAACCATGCTTTACGTCATGGCAGCTATAATACAGTGCGTCACCTTTAGGTGTTGTTGTAACGCCTTTCCCAATCCATCGTATTTCCTGTATGGCAGTAATATCGGCCTTGTACTTTTCAAGTACGTCTGCCAATGCGAAGACTGCACCTTCTCTATAAAGAGTGCGAACGTTCCAGGTGCAAATTCGCAGATCATGGTCCTTAAAACGTTTGCGGGGTTCGTCAACTTTAGAGGGGTTTGTTTTTCTTTTCTTTCGTTTTTTCATAGTAGGATGTTTTTTCTAGGGGAGGGTTACTAACCCGATCAAGTTTTTAACGTTCTTATGGGTGAACGCGCGGCACATGTTAGCTCACTACCTTTAACGGGTGTTAAAGGCAGTTCCCCAGGTGACACCACGGGGAGGTCAGTGTCCACTTGAGATGAAAGAGGGACCAAGATAAATCCTGGGGTTTGTCATGTTAAAGCCGGTCAAGACCGTTGCTTGGTATCATTCATCCCCTACGTCACCCGCAATTATTTCCTATTTCTGATAAAAAAACAAGTGAGCCAAGGCAATAGTCGGGTCGGGGCCGACTATGTGATACCCTACACCACTACCCCTGTTCATAAGCTTTTGACTAATAAAATTCAAAATATTAAAATTGGGATAGCTTAGCGCCTTTGCTCTGAATGTCTTCTCTGTTGTTTGACCACCTATGGCAACCTACTTCACATGGTTGTAAAGGTGATATTTTCTACTTTCCTTGCCAGGTTTTGCTTTCGATATAGGAGGTATATAAAGAAGGGAGATATTAACTTTGAAATAAAACGTTGGTCTTTTTTCCAAATATTTTTTTCACATTTCGACTATTATTATTATCCGACCATCACCAAAATCAATAGGCTTCTTCATCTGTGTGACCCCCATTAACCCTCAAAATTTCGTGACGATCCGATCAAAACTGCGACCTGTAGCGTGATTACAAAAAAAAAAGAATGAAAAAATGGGATGTATTGCCGACTATTGTGATATCTCCGTTATGTGGCCACCTACGCCAACCTACTTTGCATCACTGTAAAGATGGGATTTTCTACTTTCATAGTCGGACTTTGTTTTTGGAAGATCCCCAACCGAAGCTGTGATATTCGTCATTATTATTAAAATCGCAAAAATAAAAAGTTGGGTTCTATTAGCGGCTATTGCGATATATTCGTTGTTTGATCACCTACGAGAACCTACTTTACATCATTAGAAAGGCGATATTTTCTACTTTCATGGCCAGGTTCTGCTTTTGGTATACCCCATATTGAAGCTGAGATATTCGCTTTGGAAAAAACGTCTTTTTATCCACATAAGTTTTTTGCCCATTCCGACCCCTAAATATTATCCGACCATCACCAAAATCAATAGGCTTCTTCCCCTCAGGGACCCCCATCAACATCCAAAATTTCGTGACGATCCGATCAAAATTGCGACCTGTAGCGTGGTTACAAGGTTTAGATGGACAGACGGACGGACGGACACACATAGCCAGATCGACTCAGATCGTCGAGACATTCATTATACCCTATACCACAATGTGGAAAAGGGTATTATAAGTTTGTTTTGGTAAAAATTCATGTAACACCGCGAAATATTCTTCGGAGACCCCCAATGTGGTATACCATTTTTCATATCTCGACGAGATAAAGCGATTTTCAGATGTGTGTCCGTCCGTCAGTCCGTCCGTCCGTCCGTCCGTCTGTCCATTATAAATTGTAAACACGCTCCAGGCCGCAATTATGGACCGATCGTCACGAAATTTTGTATGGAGGTCGGGTTCAGATCAGAATAGATCCCTATTCTTATTGGTGATGATCGTGAAATATTTAGCGGGTGAAATGGACCAAAAACATAATATTTATCCAATTTTGTAGCGGCTCTGTAGGTCTCAATAATAGTCCGATAAACGCGTAATTTTAAATAAGGTAAGAGTATATCACAAAGGAGAAGCTTGTACTTTGAGATGGCGATCGGATAATATTTAGAGGGTTAAATGGACCAAAACTTTTGTGTGAAAATTGTGAAAAACTTTAACATACAGCTTATATCTTAATTCCTGGAAGTGACATTCCCGAAAAGTCAAATATACTTGAAAGTGGAACGCTTGACCTTTCAATTGATGCCAATTATTTTGGTGTGCATGATCAGATAACAGAGTTACAGCCTAATATATTCCGTTATTTGTTTGTAGTGTAATAATAAACTCGCTAGAAGTCGCAATTATACATCAATAGTCACGAAATCTTGTACCGGGTAAGAGTATAGGTCGAAAAAGATGCCTACAATTTTGAATGATGATCTGATATTCTTTAGCGGGTGAAATGGACCATTACTTTTGTATGAAAAATATAAAAATTTTATTTTTGGTCGATATTTTAATTCCTTGAGGACATATATATTTCGCAAAGTAGCCTACATATGGAAAAAAACTACTGACCTTTCCTAGATAACGGGCCTGCTGCCTAATATATATTAGGTTCTGTGTAGAGAACCACATTTTTATACCATGCTACATATTGTCTCTCCAATAGTTTATGTAACATCACGAAATATTCACCCTAGACCCCTTATTTGGTATGCCAAAATTCATATCTCGACGAGATAAAGCGATTTAGCGGAGTGTGTCCGTCCATTAAAAATTGTAAACAATCTTAAGGCAATTTCAACTTCAATAACAAACGTTTTAAGGAGATTGTGTTCGAGCCAGAATAGAAATGATTAGTTTTTGGTGATGATCGTGAACTGTTCAGGGGATGAAATGGACCAAAAACAAAATTTTAACCAATTTTGTAGCGGCTCTGTAGGCCAAAATAATAACCCGCAAAATTTTAAACAAAGTTTGATTTTATGATGAAGAAGAAGCGTACAAACCAACGTGAAGATCAGATAATACTTAGCGGGTTAAATGGACTGAAACGTGTGAAATTGGTAAAAATTTCAATAACGTAGCGGTTAAACAACGGAAGTAGTAGTACTACATAAGTGGGTTTCATTACATTTTAGTTTGTGTGAACTAAATTTTCCTTCCCTGCTACAAAAATGTCTTTGTCATGCTAGATAACTTTTTGGTTTTGGTCATAAGTATTATACATTACATCTCTGATATTTGATAATTAAATTTTCACAATCATTGAAAAGAAGTTCCGTGGAGAGCGATTGTCCAGGGATAGTGGTATAGGGTATCCCATGGTCGGCTCCGTCCGACTATAAACTTTTCTTACTTGTTTTGGTATATTTAAGTATGCATTATTTCGATGCGTTACAAACTGTTTGGCCAAAACCAACTTATAATACCCTCCCCACATAGTGGTGTAGGGTATAAAAACAAATATGACAAAAAATACATTTTTCTATTTGGACCAATATTAAAGGAGTTATGAGTATTGCTTTGCTTATAGTTTATACAGATTTCGACTTTTTCAAGGAACCGTCAGTCAAAAAAGATCTGAATATATACTGAAATGTTTTACTGACAACACGCAAAAAAAAAATAAAGAAAATCAATATAGCAAAAAATAAAGGAAAGAAGTGTCCGATTTCACCCAGAAATCCCCATATATAGTTTAACTCAACAATGTATTGGAAAGTAGAAAATGTAATCATAGTATAATATAGTCACAAAGTAGTAAAGTAAGTTTAAAATTTCCTTTCCATGTGCGTTATATGGTTAGTGAGTAACTTTTGTGAATACATAGAAATAAAATCTGTTGTACTTTAAATTTTAAATATCTCAATATGCATCAGAAGTATGATGCATAGTTCAGTAATCTTGTGCATTGCTACGTGATGTGGTCTGTCTTCTGCCTTGCTTTCCTTTGTAGAACTACTGAACAATCTGAACAAAATAAGTCTTTCTTCGAATTATTAGAGTATAAACCATTCCTGGTGTATGTATGAGTACCCTGTGGAGCTTCCTTTTTAAACCGCTAAACGGGGATTTCGCCGCAAAACGTACTTTACCATTTTAAAGTCTGTCAGAATCAGTCCCTTGGTATTTATTTTCACTTACATACGTCAACCAAAATCTATGTAGTGGTGAAGAAATAGAATTGCAAGACAATGATTTATGAATTAGTACATTTATTTTTGTTTATTGTGCAGGTAATTTGTATTTGTATGAATTTGTACATTTATTGTTGAAGTCTCTGAAGCTAATCCGATATATTCCACTCCTATTTGGAAACCTCAACAAATAAATTTATAAACAATAGATTTCCTGGATATGTATCCCGTAAATGGCATTTTACTTTCCGCCACCTCATCTTCTACCAGCACACGAGTACTTTCCACAATTCGTAAAGCTTTGAGTTACATGAAAAATACCTCCGGGTCCACGGCGTCCGCCTCCACCACCAGCAAGCGTCGAATATACCTGAACCATCATCAAAACTAAGAAAATATATAGCTTATTGTTGTGGACCAACATGTTCAACGTTTAAAACTGAAATAATCTTTGAATGTCTCATTCAGTCAATCGCTTAATTCATACACCCATAAACCACAACATATGTATAATCGGATCTCGTGATTTAAGGCAGATTGTATAAACCCCAGCTGTGTGGTTACTGAGATCATAATTATATTATCGTATCGAAAATTGAAATTGTTAATTATTGACGTTTTATGGGAAATTTGCAGAATTGCGAAAAATTAAATATAGACAAGTAAGAACGGCGTTTAGCTCACGCGCGCGGTCAAGCTTTTTATACCCTCCACCACAAACTATTTTGAAGTAAATATAAGAACAATAAGTTTTGTTTCATTTCGCTCTTCCTCCACGTTAAGCGCTAGTACTTGGAGGGTGGAATATCTTAACTGATGATAATCGCTTATATTTCTTATTTTCGGTGTGAAGGTTTTCTAAACCTTGAGAGTACAAAATTCCAAGTTAAATCCATTTCGAAAGGAAAATGTAGCAAAAACCTTTAAACGAGTCCTCATGTGGCGTCATTGTTGTTCTTTTGCAAAACATGGACCAAAATTTACAATTTTCCGAATTGAACGTTTGTATCTTCTGACAACGCACAATACAAATTGCAGCAACTTTGGTTCGAAAACTTTGTTCGGCTTATCCTTAATTTTTTTTCCGCATCGAGAAATTTCTCCAGGAAACTCAAACGAAGACTACCAAATGTCAGCCATTGCGGTGGGATATTGAGGCCACATACTTCGAAATATCGAAAATCGGGAGGTAACCCTCAATGGGGCTATAGGAAGACATGAACTTACTTACTTAGCTGGAACATTACAGAACACTTTTGTTCCATAAGCCGAACTAAGAAAAGACCTCTATTTCTCTCTGTTCGTTGCTTCGCTTTATGGAATACAGCTAAACCTTGGCCTGCCAGTTCTGCGTGTACCGCCATGTGGCCCGAATTTATACGCCTTTTTGGAGGCTTCAACATCGCTCAATCTTATGATATGGCCTAGGCAACGCAATCGTTGCATCTCGATACGTTTATCTATACTGATGTCGTTGTATAGCAGATACAGCTCTTGGTTCATACGACGTTGATATTCACCGTCAATGCAGATTGGTCCGTAGATCTATCGAAGAATTTTTCTCTCAAAGACACCAAGCACTGCCTTGTCTGCTTGCGCAAGTAAACAGGATTCGGAACCATACATTAGCACGGGTAGTATCAGTGTTTTGTAAAGTGTTATTTTTGTTTGACGTAATGTGGCTTTGTTTTTAAACTGTTTATTTGAGCCAAAGTAGCATCTGTTGGCCAATACAATTCTTCTTCTTATTTCACAACTGATGTTGTTTGTTGCGTTTACGGCGCTGCCGAGGTAGACGAAGTCTTTATAGGAATCAACTTCAACAGTTGGTCCAAACTCTATGGACACATTTCGCATCTACACCATCAACTTGGTCTGCTCGCCTTTTACCGCCAGACCTACTTTAGCAGATTCTCCTTCGACCTTCATAAAGGTATAAACATGGACCTGTACTAAAAATTCTCTTCTGAAATGTTTTTTGTTTTATACCCCCAATGACAACTAAATACCAAATTTCATCCATTTCGGTTTGAAAATGAAGCTGAAACCTTCCAAATACAGAAGATCGGGTGGTACCATTCATTCTGAAGACGTGGACCTATACCAGCAAATTTCAGGTGGAAAATTGTATACTTCTAACGAAGACTAAATACTCGATGTCAGCCATTTCGGTGGAATATTCAGGCCGCAACCTTCAAAATACCGAAAATCGGGAGGTACCGTTCTAAGGGGACTATATGACGTCATGGACCTATACCGAAAAAATTCAGGTGAAAAAATTCATACCCCCATAAAAGACTAAATACAAACATTTCCGCCATTTCGATTGGATATTGAGGCGACCAACTTGAAAATACCGAAAATCGGGAGGTTCCGTTCTATGGGGGCAGTATGAGGATGTGGACCTATACAGACAAATTTCAAATGGACAGTTTTATACCCCCAACGAAGACTAAATACCAAATTTCAGCCATTTCTTTGTAAAAAAACCGTAAAAATACAACAAATCGGGATGTACCGCTCTATGGGGCAATACAAAAGCGTGGACCTATACCCATAAATTTCAGGTGGAGAGTTTTATACCGCCAACAAAAGCTACATACCAATATTTTGGGCATTGCGGTGGAATATTGAGGCCACAACCTCCAGAATACTGAAAATCGGGATGTTCCGTTCTATGGGGGTTATATGAAGACGTGCACCTTTACCGGCAAATTTCATGTGGAAAATTTTTTACCCCTAATGCAGACTAAATACTAAATTTCAGCCACTGCGGTGGGATATAGAGGGCACAACCTTCAAAATACTGAAAATCGGGAGGTACCGTTCTATGGGTGCAATATGAAGATGTGGACCTATACCGACAAATTTCTGGTGGAAAGTTTTATGCCCCCAACGAAGACTAAATACCAAATTTCAGCCATTTCTGTGGTATATTGTAGAATTGTGTTGTTCCGGAACGAACTAGTTCCAAGGAACTGTTGGAACTAGATCCAGCTCTTTCGTTTATATAGTTCCTTTAGTTTATACACTGCTATTTATTTAGTTTTATGTAAATTCACCCACAAAACGATTAAACATTGCGGTCATGTGAATATTTGGAACGAAGAAAACAAAAAAATCAATGGAAGAGAGAGATTCGGTGAACTTTTTAGGCCTCGGAAAGAAGCTATATCGGTCTCGGAACTATTTAGAACTATATTAAGGAACTAGTTCATTTTGGGAAGAAGAACTTGAAAGATCGATCCGCTCCGGGAACTAGATTGCCCAACTCTAGTATATTGAGGCCACAACCACCAAAATACCGAACATCGGGAGGTTTCGTACTATGAAGGCTTGGACCTATACCGACAAATTTCAGGTGGAGCGTTTTATATCGCCAACGAAGACTTAATATTAAATTTCAGCCATTTCGATTGGATATTGAGGTCACAACCTTCAAAATACCGAAAATCGGTATCAAAACATGGACTTATTCTGACAAATTCCGAGGAATGTTTTGTACTCCAAAATAAGATTAAATACCAAGATATTAGGGCTAAAACCTTAAAAATACCGAAAATCGGGAGGTACCGTTCTATTGGGGATATATCAAAACAGGCACTTATACTGACAAATTTCCGGGGGAAAGTGTTGTAATCCCGAAGAAGATCCAATTTTCGGTGAGAAAATGTGGCTAAGTTTACCAAATCTGGAGGTACCGTTCAATGGTGGCCATATCAAGACCTTGTCCTATACTGTCAGATTTCTGAGGGAAAGTGTTGTTGCCCAAAGAAGACTAATTACAAAATTTCAGCCATTTCGGTGGGATATTGAGGCTAAAACGTTCAAAATACCGAAATTCGGGAGGTACAGTTCTATGGGGGCAATATGAAGACGTGGACCTATACCGACAAATGTCAAGTGGGAAGTTTTATATCCCCAACGAAGACTAAATACCAAATTTCAGACATTTCTGTGTGAAAATGGGACTAAAACCTTCAAAATACCGAAAATCGGGAGGTAGGGACTGCCCTTTATTACGATATACAAATATTACGATATATTACAGACGGAATGACAAATTTAATTATAGCCTCCATATCATGATGGAGGGTATAAACAGGTGAGACCAACCACGAAATCAGCTACACGACCTGGGCATTCTGAGGAAGATGACAGTTTCGTGAAAATCGCAACGTATTCTGATGTATGTAGCTCCAATATGCATATTTGACCGATTTCAAATATTTTGGGCCCTATATATCTATGTCAAAATATGAGCCGATTTTCACGAATTTTTGTAGGATTCGTTTTTTTTAACTTTTTCATCGATTGGACTTTTAGAGAATTTTCGTGAAAATGCACCTTTGGTCCCATACAAATTACTATGGAAACAAAGATCGCCCGGCTGGCACGGGTTAACCCTAACCGATGACCATTAAATGTAATATATAAGGTTTTTGGATCAGATTCAAAAAAATTTTTTTTTTATTTGTCCTAATGTACATACACCCTTATATTTAAAAATTTCTCAAAATTTGTGCTTTAAACGTTTACGAATGTTGTTCTCTTGCTAATGATCGGAATAATGGAAGCTGGTATTGGTGATGTTGTTGTATTGAAAGACAGTGCATCACTTTCTTTGCCGTGGTAATATATAATTTGCCAAAATTTCGGCGTACAGAAATAAGGCCCCATGAAATAATACCCCAAAAGGGAAATGAAAATGGACTCCAATTTTTAGGGTGTTTTTTTCAATTTGAAAAATGGCCCTAATACAAAAAGGCCCCAAACTAGGAAATTTGGAATTACACAATTTTGGAATAACAAAGTTTTTCTAAAAACTTGCAAATACTCTTACAAAACCGAAAAGCGCCGCAGGCGAAAATATTTTTGGAAAAAAATCGCGCGAAAATCACTCGGCAATACGAGCCGAGTCCCCCACCGCACCACAGTCCGACTCCTGTCAACCGAACACCGTCGGGCCGACTGCTACCACTGTGCCAACTTCAAACGATCCCGCCAAAGCCACTGAAGACTGTAGCCTAACAGTAACCAGTAAGAAGCCACCCTGCCGAGACGAATAGTCGTACCAAATAAATAAGCCCAAAAGTACTCAAACGTCCACATGTTTCTCGTTTTTTAGACACCAAGAGAGGTGATAATAAAGAAATTAAATCATCATCGCTCGTGTTTTTTTCCCTTAAGGTTTTGTGGGTCCTTGAGTTGACCCTGGCAGCGACTGAACTTACTTCAGCCCTAGTTAAAACCCTGGGAATAAGACCTTTGAAAAGGTGTGCTATTGGAGAATATATTTTCCGAAGGTTTTCTGAGAATAGAAGACGTTTTCAGAAGGTGTTCCATGTTAAGATGATCTTTTCAGAAGATTGTTTGGTGGGAGAAGCGCTTTGGAAAAAGTCTTATGTGGGAACATCGTCTATGGGTTCAAGACTTTTCAAGAAAAACAAGTAAAAAAGTATCAGTCGGCTTTGCCGACAGAGATATACCCTCAGCCTGCGTATATTGAAACAATTTTTTCCCAAAAACGTATGTATTTAGGGGGTTTTAAAAATTTTGGGCGTTTGAACCGACAAAAATTTTGATTAGGATTAAAGATCAAAAGTTTTGCGGAGGAGATACTAAAAGGAATAGATCGACATTGACCATTATGGAAGGGGATCTCCAGCCACTACATATAGTGCCATAGGGGGTTTTTACACCCTTCGAGCTGTTTGCTCAAGAAGTATGGACTTGCCCCTGAAAAAAAACGATTACCATCGTAATTGAGGCAGCGAATTCAAGTTGCTTCTACAAAAATCAAAGTGATTCGATAGCAGGTCTTAAAGTGAACTTATCCGAAATTTTGTGTGGGTGGTACCGGATGGATTGGACAAATATAGTCCATATTTGAACCTTATCTAGTAGATATATTATGATGTGTAAAGTATGGACCAATTCGGCCACTCCCTTTAAGAGTTACCGTATGAACAAATTTTCCGAACATTTTTGAACTTTTGTGGGGGAGGTACATGAAGGAGGGGACCGATACGGCTTATCTTCAAACTTAGACTATGTTTAGACAAAATATTACTAAGGCCAAATTTTGGACCGAATCGGCAGATCCGTTCTAGAGTTATTTTGCGCTCCAACCACCTCACACGGTGTCATAGGGGTTTTTACAACTTTCAGGCTATTTTCTCAGGAAGTATGGACTTGCCCCTAATGAAACTTGTACCGTCGTATGGAGGGCAGTGAATACAAGTTGCTAAAACAAAAATCACAGTGATTCGAGAGATGGCCCTAAACTGAACTTTTCCGAAATTTTGTGTGGAAGGTACTCGAAGGAGTGGGCCGATTAAGGCCATATTGGAACCTCATCTTCCTCTTGTAGAATGTTTACCATATACAAAGTATGGACCAAATCGGTTACTCCCTTCAAGAGTTATCGTGCGGACAATTTTTCCGGAAATTTTTGAACTTTTGAGGGGGATGTACCTGAAGGAGTGGACCGATATGGCCCATCTTCGAACTTAAATCAAATCTGGTCAAAATATTTCGATACCCAAAATTTGAACCGAATCGATTGATCCGTTCGAGAGTTATCGTGCGCACCAGCCAGCCAGACAGACAGACAGACGGACATAGCTAGATCGACTGAAAATTGTTTAAAACGGATATCGTACAAACATACTTGGGGTCTAAAACCATTATTTCGATGAGGCACATTTTTGGTCGTATCAAAGTGTAAATACCCTCTTTAGCCTAAAGGCTGAGGGTATAAAAAATGACCTTTTAAAAAGACCTTTTTTAGTGGAAAATATCCTTCAATAAAAGTACCTCTAAGCTCTTCTATGGGAAAAAGAGCTCTTAATCAGGTCATCGCCATTAAAAAAGGTGTTTTTATACACTCCACCATTTTTCATTTAAACAGGTACAAAAGATCCTTTACAGAAATGCAGACAGTATAGTTTCACGTTTTGGTTAGCCCTCATGTAGGCGTAGTCACCATTTAAGCTTTTTTGAAGATTTTAGTCACATTTTTCTAAAAATTTGCTCGTTAATTGGAATTTTTTGTTCCCAGAAGATAGAAAACTTACTAACAAACTGTCCATATTAGTATATCCAGGTTTAAGATTAGCCGATATTTCCCAATTTTATGTATTTCGGGGTTTTTTTTGACAAATTTTCGAACCGATGTTTCTGTAATTTAATATTTTGTATTGCCAGAGGATACAAAAGCTCAAATCGGAAAATTGTAAATATTGGTCCATGTTTTGGAAAGAACAACAATGACGCCACATGATGATTCTTTTAGAGGGAGTATTTATTATCAGTTCAGATATTGTGGCCCTTTCCGTTTATAAACGAAAGGAAACTAATTGTTCCTATTTACTTTAATTCATTTTGTAGTGGCGGGTATGAAAACTTCGGCCCGACCGAACTTAACGCCGTTCTTACTTGATTTTATTTAAAGAAAACCTCAAAGTACTTTACTGGTGGTGGTGACAGTTTTCTCTGATGATTGTATTCTCGACGTTAGATCGCATGATATTAAAATAAAAAACAAAATCTATAAAATGAAACAAATGCGGGTGGCTATAAATGATGACTATATTCTTTACTTTCCATTTCAGAATATTAAAATAAAATGTTTATAATAATCTATCCGTAAAAAAAACATATAAAAGCCCATTAATATTTTGTAATTATTAACAGTTCGTTTATAAAAGGCCATCATGATGTTGGTTCCGACTTGGACGGTGTTTCTTTTCATCCTGTTGCTGACTATTCAAATGTTTTCTCCAAACGTATTAGCTCAAAGTGATAAAAGAAAGCATCGGCCGACTCCCCGACCCAAGCCTGTTCATGAAGGCGCAGTTTCTTTAGTAAAGAAAAATTGTAGGACATACTACTGTGGTGATTTGTGGGAACAACGAGAGAAACAAAAATATTACACAAAAATATATAGAGAATTTTTAAGGAATTCACAACAACGTCAATAAGTTGCATTACGCCGCAATTCATTAAGTCGAAGGTCACATTAGCGCTGTTTCAACATGGCGACTTTGAGTTTATTGGCGAGGGGTAAGATGTAGTGAAATCGCTGTACAAGGTTTTCTGTGTTTGCGATGTTGCCTCTTCCTATTATTCGTTTCAAGAAACTCGCTAGTGTGACCAAGGACTAACTTAAGGAGTGATTACAAAACAACATAAACGATAAAATGATTTACTGGCAAACTGATGACAGACAAAGTTTCCTGAATGCAGTAGTTGTGATCTTAGACATAGCACCGAACTTATTTAGATTATTTAAAGAAGTGAGGTCTTGTGAAAAATTTGTATTATTGTTGTGTTATCATTCATTTAACCCGTTAAATAAATAAAATATTGTTATGAGAAATTAAAATTAGTAAGAAATTAAAATGGGTGACGTAGGGGATGAAAGATACCATGGAACGGTCCTGACCGGTTTTAACGTGGCAAAGCTCAGGATTTATCTTGGTCCCTCTCTCATCTCAAGTGGATACTGACCTCCCCGTGGTGTCACCTGGGGAACTGCCTTTAACACCCGTTAAAATTAGTGAGCTAACATGTGCCGCGCCTTCACCCATAAGAACGTTAAAAACTTGAGTTTGGGCGTCGGGTTAGTAACCCTCCCCTAGAAAAAACAGCCTACTATGAAAAAACGAAAGAAAAGAAAAAACAACCCCTCTAAAGTCGACGAACCCCGCAAACGTTTTAAGGACCATGATCTGCGAATCTGCAGCTGGAATGTTCGCACTCTTTATAGAGAAGATGCAGTCTTCGCTTTGGCAGACGTACTTGAAAAGTACAAGGCTGACATTACTGCCATACAGGAAATACGATGGATTGGGAAAGGCGTCACAACAACACCTAAAGGTGACGCACTGTATTATAGCTGCCATGACGTAAAGCATGAGTTTGGTTGCGGATTTGTTGTTGGGCGGAATAAAAGCAAAATTCTTCAACATCAGCTTTATTTGCGCTCATGCTCCCACTGACGATAAGGACGAACTGACCAAAGATAAGAAACATATGACCGTTGTCCTGCCCATGACATTAAAATTATTCTAGGCGATTTTAATGACAAAATTGGAAAGGAAAATATCTTTGGCCCAACAGTCCAGATCAGAAAACAAGAAATCAAATTGATCATGTTGTGATAGATGGAAGACATTCATCGAGCGTGTTGGATGTACGATCGTTTCGAGGCGCAAACATTGATTCGGACAACTACCTTGTTGCAGCAAAGGTACGCACCCGCTTAAACGTAGCAAACAAAGTACGAACAGACACAACACGAAAGTTAGACATCAGTAAGCTGCAATCACAACAGACAGTCACAGCGTATTCCACTCAACTAGCCCAATTGCTTAATCAAAGCACTCCTCATCCCGATAACATATCAGCGCAATGGCAAAGCATTGCCCACTCCATGCAAACAGCCGCAAAATCCATACTTGGATACCAGAGACCTCCACCAAGGAATCCATGGTATGATCAGGAGTGTCGTGCTGCGGCATATAGGGCTACTTTACAATCCGTAGCAACGCGTAGCGCACGAGAGAGATACAGGGAGAAAAGGAGAGAGGAGAAACGTCTTTTCCGCAGGAAAAAGAGAGAGAGATGGAAAAGCGGGAGTGTGAAAAACTCGAGATGTACATGAGCTAGAATGAAGTCCGAAAATTCTACCAAAGTGTCAAGCATCAAACTGATGGCTTTGGTACAGGCACATCCTCCTGTAGAGACCAGCAAGGTAATTTGGTAACTGATACAGATAGTGAACTCAGGATATGGAAAGAACATTTTTCCATATCAATGACCAGAAATTTATCCTGCGGCAAATCCTGGAGAAGACCCAAGAGATGCAGATCGACAACTACCACCTTTTTGTCGATTATAAAGCAGCCTTCGACAGCCCGCTGCGTTCAAAGGTATTCCAAGCCATGGCTGAATTTGGTATCCCCGTTCATCCGGCTTTGTAAAATGACTTTAACTGACACGATATTCTTCCTCAGTTAAAATAGGAAAGAACCTCTCCGAAGAGTTTGGTACTAAAAGAGGTTTCAGACAAGGAGACAGCCTTTCGTGTGATCTCTTCAACATCCTGCTGGAAAAGGTTATACGAGAGGCAAACGTCAAAAAAAGTGTCACAATCTACACCAATAGTCACATGTTACTTGCTTATGCTGATGATATAGACATCATGGGCCGATCAGTAAAAGAAGTAACTGATACCTTTATGAAGGTCGAAGCAGAATCTGCTAAAGTGGGTCTGGCGGTAAACGGCGAAAAGACCAAATTGATGGTGTCGACGCGCAAAGCGCCCATAGAGCTCGGACCAACTGTAGAAGTTGGTACCTACAACTTTGAGGTAGTTAAAGACTTCGTCTACCTCGGCACTGCCATAAACACAACAAACAACATCAGTTGTGAAATAAGAAGAAGAATTGTATTGGCCAACAGATGCTACTATGGTCTAAGTAAGCAATTTAAAAACAAAGCCACATCTCGTCAAACAAAAACAACACTATACAAAACGCTGACACTACCCGTGCTAATGTATGGCTCCGAAGCATGGGTACTTGCGCAAGCAGATAAGGCAGTGCTTGGTGTGTTTGAGAGGAAAATTCTTCGAAAGATCTACGGGCCGATTTGCGTTGACGGTGAATATCGACGTCGTATGAACCACGATCTATATCAGCTATACAAAGACATGAATATAGTTAAACGTATCGAGATGCAACGGTTGCGTTGGCTAGGCCATATCATGAGAATGAGCGATGATGAACCCGCTAAAAAGGCGTATGAATACATGCCACATGGCGGTGCACGCAGAATCGGCAGGCCTAAGCTTCGATGGAGCAAACAAGTGGATGAAGAAATGGAAAGGCGCGGTATTCCAAAAAGTCAAGCGAAAAACAGAGAGGAATGGAGATCTTTTCTTAGTTCGGCCTATGGAACAAATGTTCTGTAATGGGCCAGCTAAGTAAGTAAGTACTATTAAGTTCGGCCGAACATTTTATACCATCCACCACGAGTTTTATTGAAGAAATATGGAAAAATGGGGGCTATATAACGAGATGGAGCAGTACAACAAATTTCAGGTCAAAAGTTTTATACAACCCACGAAGTCTAAATACCAAATTTCAGCCATTTCGGTGGGATATTGAAGGTACAATCTTCCAAATAACGAAAATCGGCAGGCATTGCTGTATGGGGGCTATATGACGAGGTGGACCTATACCGCCAAATTTCCGGTGAAAAGTTTTTAACCTCCAAAGATGACTAAATACCAAATTTTATCCAATTCGATAGAGTATTGAAACAACAACCTTCAAAATACCGAAAATTGGTAGGTACCGTTCTATGGGGGCTAGAGGAAGGCGTTGAAAGTTTTATACTACCAACTATAGCTAAATTCCTAATTTCAGCCATTTCGATGGAATATTGAGACCACAACCTTCGAAATACCGAAAATCGCGGGGTACCGTTCTATGGGGGAGGTACCGATCTGTGGGAGCTATATGAAGGCCTTAACCTATACCGACAAATTTCAGGTGAAAAATTGTAAGCCCCCACCGATGAAAAATGCCAAATTTGAGCCATTTCGATGGAATATTGAGACCACAACCTTCAAAATACCGAAAATCGGAAAATACCAGGAGATACAACTTCGGTAGGATATTGGGGCCAAAATTATGAAAATGCCGAAAATTCGGAGGGACCGTTCTAGGGATGGGGGTTATATGAAGACGTCGACCTATACCGACAATTTCTAGTGGCATGTTTTATACCCCCCAAGGTAGACTAAATGCTAAATTTCGGTCATTTTGGTGGAATATTGGGGCCACAGTCTTCATAATACGGAAAATCGGGAAGTACCGTTCTATGGGGGCTACATGAAGACGGGGACCTACACCGAAAAATTTCATGTGGAAAATTTCATACCACCAGCGAAGGCTAAATACCAAATTTCAGAAATTTCGGTGGAATATTAAGTCCACAACTTTCAAAATGCCGAAAATCGGGAGGTACCCTTCTATGGGGGCTATATGAAGGCGTGGACATGTACCGACAAATTTCAACTGTAGTGTTTTATACCCTAAACGAACGCTAAATACCAACTTTCCGCTATTTCGCTTTGCCACATCCTTCAAAATATCGAAAATCGGGAGGTACTCTTCTGTGGGGGTTATATGCGGACGTGGGCATGTACCGACAAAAGGTGTAAAGTTTTATTATATATCCCCAATGATGACTAAATACCAAATTTCAACCGCAAATCGGGAGGTACCCTTCTATGGAGGCTATATGAAGACGGGGACCTACACCGACAATTTTCAGGTCAAAAGTTTTATAACCCCAACGAAGACTAAATAACAAATTTCAGCCATTGCGGTGGGATATTGAGGGCACAACCTTCCAATAGCCTTTGGGGCTATATCACGACGTGGACCAATAACGAAAAATTACAGGTGAAAAGTTTTATACCCCCAACGAAGTCTGAGTACTAACTTTCAGACATTTTGGTGGGATATTGAGGCCACAACTTTCCAAATACCGAAATTTTGGGATGTACCGTCCTATGGAAGCTATAACCGACAAGTTTCACCTACGAAGAATAAATACCAAATTTCAGAAATTTCGGTGGAATATTGAGACCACAACCTTCAAAATACCAGAAATCCGAAGGTACCCGTCTACGGGAGCTATATGAAAACTCGATTATATACTGATAAATCTCTTCTGGAATTTTTTGTATCTCCATCGAAGAGTAAATTACAATTTTCGGTTTGATAATGACGCTGAAACTTTCAAAATACCAAACATCGGCTCTCTATATGGTCTCCGTCTTTATAGAGTCTCCGACAATTATTTGCGTGTCTTACGAATGGAATTACATAGTTAAAATTATTCTCCATCTTGATGCCCCCCTCCACATTAGGGTGGAGGACATACAAAATGTTAGATGTTATTTATATTCACCAAAGTTACTGTTACTCACTGGCAACCGGAAATCAGGGATATCATGAAATTATCCAAGTTTAAAATTAAATTTACTTCACTTGTGGCTATGTGATGATTTCATTATTTACTTTCTTTCCATTTCGTGTTATTAAAATAAAATGTGTACATATATAAATCTACAAATATAGCTACGCAAAAAAAAAAAAAAAACATATAAAAGGCCCTTAATATTTTGTTATTATCAGCAGTTCGTTTATATTAGACCACAATGTTGTTGGTTCATACTTGGACGGTGTTTCTTTTCACCCTGTTGCTGACTATTCAAATATTTTCTCCAAACGTATTAGCTCACAGTGATAAAAGAAAGCATCGACCGACTCCCCGACCCAGGCCGAATAATATAGGGGGAATTACTCAAACAGCTGCAAATTGCAGGATCTGTCAAAAATATTTTAAATTGGTTGTAATTCCGAACTTAGTGTCGATCCTGTCTTTAGGTCGTGTTAAGAATAAAATTCAACCTGAAAGTGAATATTTAGATTGTTTAGAAATGTACTATCTTGTGAAACATTGTTATTTCTATTCTTTTTAATTGTTTGAACCTCTGTTTCTATAAATAAATAAACTATTGTTATGAGATAGACATTAAACAAAAAAGTGTATAGATTAAAAAAAAAAAAAAAATACGGTTACAAAATCTACGTTAATATTTTCTTATCTAAAATGACTATAGAGTAAATTTGGAAGAGCGATCCATACATCCATACTTGAGATCCATACATTTATTAGCACGGGTAGTATCAGTGCCTTGCAAAGTGTGATTTTTATTTGGCGACATGTGATTTAGAAGTACTTAAACAATTGACATATGTTTCAATTCTATCCTCCTTCTGATCCGGAAATCAGTGAGAAAAATTGATATTCCTTTCTTCAGAAAATAACAACATCTAAGTATTTTCTGAAATAAAAAAGAAAAATGGTCGTCTGTCGTGGTCACGCCTACACCTTTTTAATAGTTTGACCTAATGCCTTGGTCTTAGAAATCCGCGATGACAAACAATTGGGATTTTGGTCAGGAATATAGCCACTGTATTCCGGCTTGAATATAAATATGTATGTACTTCCACTTTAATGAAATTTTGGCGTACAGAAATAAGGCCCCATGAAATAACACCCCAAATTAAAAGTGAAAATAGGCCGCAAACAGGTATATGGAAAACAACAACAAAGCGTTTGGGGCGTATTTTCTTCTTTCTGGGACCTTTTTTTATTCAGCTGTTGGGGCCAATTTGCCTTCACAACAAGTAAATCGAAAATTTTAAAATCAAATTGGGGTCTAATTGCACTTTTCTTTGAGGCCTTTTGCACATGTTTAGGGCCCAAATGCAATCCAGTGTTTAACAGAAACAATAAATTTGGGTGAATTTTCGAAAGTTATTATTATGAAAACGAAGGAAAATTAGGGTGTAATTTCATAAATTTTATTAAGAACAAACAATAAAAAAACGGTGCCCGGACGTAACACCCACGGGCATAGCTCCCAAAATTGGTTGGGAGTTTTGTCCGCGCAGCAAAGCGGACATAATAAAATCGGGAAATTTTTTAAGTATTTGAATTTCTTTACAAAAACTCTATATTTTTTCAATAGTAAAAATATTTTTGTAAAAAAAGATCGCACTATTTTAAAAAATATTTCGACTGTGTCCGCTTTGCTGCACAGACAAAACTCCCAACCAATTTTGGGAGCTTGCCCGTGGGTGTTACGTCCGGGCACCGTTTTTTTATTGTTTGTTCTTAATAAAATTTATGAAATTACACCCTAATTTTCCTTCGTTTTCATAATAATAACTTTCGAAAATTCACCCAAATTTATTGTTTCTGTTAAACACTGGATTGCATTTGGGCCCTAAACATGTGCAAAAAGGCCTCAAAGAAAAGTGCAATTAGACCCTAACATTATTTAGACCCCAATTTGATTTTCAAATTTTCAATTTACTTGTTGTGAAGACAATTTGGCCCCAACAGCTGAATGAAAAAAAGGTCCCAGAAAGAAGAAAATAGGCCCCAAAAGCTTTGTTGTTGTTTTCCATATACCTGTTTGGGGCCTATTTTCATTTTTAATTTGTGGTGTTATTTCATGGGGCCTTATTTCTACACGCCAAAATTGCATTAAAGTGGAAGTACATACATACTTATATTCAAGCCGGAAAACATTGACTATATTCCAGACCAAAATCTGTGGATGAAGTTGGCAACCTTGGTCGTGAGAACATCGAAAATAAGTAAATCTCCGTTCGCCAAAATTTCAATATTAAATAAATATTGTCAAACAGTACGTTCGTGCAAAAAAAAAAGTTATTTTCGTATAAAAGAGTCGCTAAATACTCCATATAAAATCGAAAATGCCTCCCACAAGTAGATGAAGTCTAAAAAAGAAGCAAATATTTTGTGGACATTGCAAACTTGTGGTTAAGGAAGAAGACTGAATTGAGTGCGAAAAATTTTATAAAATTCTGCATTTTAAGTGCTCTAAATCAGACGTGTGCACGGCCATCCACTGGTGGTTTCTGTAAAATACTCTTAATTTAATTAATTCAACAACACTTGGGCGTTTAAGTATTTTTGTAATAATTCGTTAATAATTCATTTGTAGCACGAGTTTAGGTAACATTAGTGCTTAAAAATGTCTAAATATGTAATGAAACAACAAGAAAAATTAAATATTAATTCTCCCTTAAATTTTCTCTTTTCCTATTTTGCTCACCATTGAATTAAAATAACTAAAGATGCTGGTGTAAACATAAATAAAGAGAGCATTGATGATGCATTCTTTATGAGGAAGAAAATAACAACAAAAAATAAAAACCTAACGATTGTTGTCAAAACAAACTCAAAGCAAACAAAAAGTCAAATAATGTCTATTAAAAAGAACCTAAAAGAAAATGATGAAACAAAACACGTACTATTTGTAAATGACTTTTTAAGTCGTGAGACAATGGGTCTATTCAATTATGCAAAAACTCTAAAAAAGATTGGGTTTCGCTCGGTTTATGCTGTTGATGGTAGAGTATTTGCTAGAAGAAGCGAATTGTCGAAACCAAGGGTTATTCGAAATGAAGACGATGTCAATAAATTGCTTCTTGAAGCATCAACACACAGATCTGGAAGAGATTTAAATGCAGTTGAAGAAGATGATGAAACATACCTTTCTTCGTAACTACGATATATGTAGCAGTTATTATTATATTGATGCTCAACTTCATTTATTTCAAAAACTGAGAAGCCAATTGATAATTCCCTTCGCCGGGATGAAATCATGATATTGGTAGCGATCAGTAAAATTTTGCAACACTGTCAGTTCGTTTTGAAAAACATTACTCTCTGTAATAGAGGGTAATAAATGAAGTTGAGCCAATGGGGGAATACTCCACACAAACAATCGAAAATGAGATTGAACTTCAACAATAAACAAAACAAACAAGAAATTTCTCAAATTTACGCAATAGATGGCTACAGAGTTGTACACTGCTGTAGAGCAGATGGATATGGGGGAACTTCTGTATACGTTAGGGGTGATATAGAATTCGATATCGTTGAATGTGTCAGTAGAAACTTTATTGAGTACATTGAAATAAAATTAAATAATGTGAAATGGCATGGGAAACCTATACGTCTGATCTCATTTTATAGATCCCAGAAATGTTTGATTAGCACGTTTCTATCGTTTATTGAGGATATGTTTAATGTTTATGGAAGGTACCCCTGTGTATTTTTTGGAGATTCCAATATAGATTCACTGGATGCTAATGCATCCGATGAACTTTTAAATGTTCTTGCTAGTTATAATTTTAAAAATTGTCATACTAACATAACACGACCGGTAAGTGGTACATCAATCGATCACGTGTACTCTCACTTTGATGGGATTTCGCGAATTATTTCGGTGGAATGTGGCTTATCCGATCATAATTTTGTTCATTTTTGTGTTGGAGTTGCCACCGAATATCATGCCAATGAAGCGGAAACATATTCAGTCATTAATCAGGATCAGTTAGATTCGTGCTTGCATAGAGAATTTTCGCAGTTTAGATTGACGGGTAGTCCCTCGGCTGATATGAAATCCCTGATTACCTTAATGCAGCACTGTTTAGAAAAATCCTCGACTAACAAAACCTATACCCGACCAGGAAAACATAAAATTACGCCATGGATAAATGGAAATTTAGGGAAATTGATCAAATATAAAGAAAAACTGTTGAAATCTAGGAGGAAAAATCATGGCAACCACTTAATAGAAAGTCAACTTAAATCAATAAGCAAAGTAATAAGAACTGCCTGCAGGGATTCCAGGAATAATTTTTACATTGTTAATCTGGAAAACCTTCGCAGTGAACCAGGTAAATGCTGGAAGTTTTTAAACAAGCATTTGGGGGGACCAAAGACCCATCTCAAATTATTGTGAAGAATAATGATGGTAGTTTAATAACAGACGACATTCAAAAAGCTAACACCCTTAATAAATACTTCCTGGATTCTGTTGATGACCTAAAATCATGTATAAAACAAAATTATGACGATTATTGGAATTTTATGAGAACCGTAATTTGGTCTAGATGCAGCTTAAATCTGAATCATTCAACTGAGAATCAAATACTTGATACCATATCAATGATGTTCATTAGAAAAGGTTCTGGATTTGATAATATTTCTCCTAGAATTGTGTCACGATTTAGCAGTGTTCTTGCTCCATATCTTGTTGCTATTTTTAATAATATGATAGATACTGGTATATATCCAGAAGTCCTTAAGATCCATAAGGTTGTTCCAATACCCAAGGAACCAAACGTTAGTGCAGTGGGTAGTTATAGACCAATTGCTGTTTTACCTGTGTTCGATAAAATATATGAAAAGATTTTGTTTGATCAAATTGCAAATTATCTGGAAAACAATAGCATCCTTACTGATAATCAGTATGGTTTTAGGAAAGGCTGTGGGACGGAAGAAGCTGCTGTCAATGTTATATCAACTATTTGTAATGGCTTGGATGAGGGTGCCAAAGGAGTGGCAGCAATATTTTATGATTTTTCTAAAGCATTTGACCTTGTGGATCATACGATTCTTTTGGAAAAATTACAATTTTATGGCCTTAGAGGTAACACGATAAAAATCTTAAAAAGTTATCTAGAAAATAGAAGACAATTTGTGCAAATAAGAGATAAGAGAAGCTCTGAAGCCTGTGTAAAGTATGGGATACCCCAAGGAAGTGTTCTTGGTCCTTTACTTTTCAAATTATATATTAATGATATTTCCAATTTGGGACTGTGTGGTAAGATCTTTTTATATGCGGACGATATTTGTCTTGTTTACCCTTACAAACACGAAACAGTGGCTAGAATTAACATTGAACGCGATTCTTCATTAATAAACGAGTACGCAAGGATAAACAGATTGGTTTTAAATGCAAGTAAAACTAAGCTAATAAGGTTTAAACCCCATTATGATAACAATAGTTTCAGTGTGAACGTAAATGGCACTCAAGTGGTGGAAGTCAACTCTTTACAATACCTAGGATTGAGATTACAAAGTAATTTATCTTGGGATAACCACATTCTACATGTAAAACATAAGGTTTCTGCGGCATTGGGAATTCTATATAAATTTAAACATTTATTCAATTATGAAACGAAGTACCTAATTTATCAGGCTTTAGTTCACAGTAATCTAAGCTATTTAACTTTATTATATGGGTTTAGAAGGAGCGTTGAATTAAAATCCTTACTTAGATTACAGAACAAAGCTCTGAAATGCGTAGCAAATCTACCAATCTTATACCCTACAATAAAGCTATACAAAGAAGTGTACCCCTCTGTATTACCACTATACAGTATTTTTAAAATGCAATTATTGATGTATGTTTACAAATGTGTCCATGACATTGGACATCATACGGTTCGATTTATCGTAAATCAAAATAACTATAACACAAGGAATGACACAAACTTAAAGGTGGCTAGGTGCAGGCTTGAAATTACTAAGCCGAATGTGTTATATGTAGGTAGTGTTGAGTACAACAGATTACCGCATGAATTGAGAGACATGCAGCGAATTTCTGCATTTTAAAGAAATTTAAAGAAACATCTTTATGATGAATTAAATGAAATTTTACATTAAAATAATATATTTTTTTAATTTACAGTTTATGATAGATAATATTTATTTATGTAATAATTAAAGTACAATGCAATTTAACTTGCCAACTGTAGTCTCTACAATGTCTATATGACGCTGAGGCATCATTAAATAACGATTAATTTTCTGTACTTTTCTTTATCTTTTAGTTGATAACATAGTTTAAGTACTGAATTGTTAAATAAAGAATTAAAAACAAAAAAATAAAATCCCAATTGTTTGTCATCGCGGATTTGTAAGAGTAAGACATTAGGTCAAACTATTAGAAAGGTGCAGGCGTGACCACGACAGACGACCATTTTTCTTTCTTATTTCAGAAAATACGTAGATGTTGTTATTTTCTGAAGAAAGGAATATCAATTTTTCTCACTGATTTCCGGATCAGAAGGAGGGTAGAATTGAAACATATGTCAATTGGTTAAGTACTTCTAAATCACATGTCGCCAAATAAATATCACACTTTGCAAGGCACTGATACTACCCGTGCTAATAAATGTATGGATCTCAAGTATGGATGTATGGATCGGATTTATGGATTATGGATTTACTCCATAGTCATTTTAGATATGAAAATATTAATGTAGATTTTGTAACCGTATTTTTTTAATCCAAACACTTTTTTTGTTTAATATCTCATAACAATATTTTATTTATTTATAGAAACAGATGTTGAAACAATTAAAAAGAATAGAAATAACAATGTTTCACAAGATATTACATTTTTAAACAATCTAAATATTCACGTCCAGATTGAATTTTATTCTTAACACGACCTAAAGACAGGATCGACACTAAGTTCGGAATTACAACCAATTAAAATATTTTTGAAAATTTTCTTGGTAAGGTTTTCCACAGATCCTGCAATTTGTAGCTGTTTGAGCAATTCCCCCTTTATTATTCGGCTTGGGTCGGGGAGTCGGTCGATGCTTTCTTTTATCACTGTGAGCTAATACGTTTGGAGAAAATATTTGAATAGTCAGCAACAGGATGAGAAGAAACACCGTCCAAGTCGGAACCAACAACATTGTGGTCTAATATAAACGAACTGCTGATAATAACAAAATATTAAGGGCCTTTTATATGTTTTTTTTGCGTAGCTATATTTGTAGATTTATATATGTACACATTTTATTTTAATAACACGAAATGGAAAGAAAGTAAATAATGAAATCATCACATAGTCACAAGTGAATTAAATTTAATTTTAAACTTGGATAATTTCATGATATCCGTGATTTCCGGTTGCCAGTGAGTAACAGTAACTTTGGTGAATATAAATAACATCTAACATTTTGTATGTCCTCCACCCTAATGTGGAGGTCATCAAGATGGAGAATAATTTTAACTATGTAATTCCATTCGTAAGACATGCAAATAATTGTCGGAGACTCTATAAAGACGGAGGTCCTATAGAGAGCCGATTTTTGGAATACTGACGGTTTCAGCGTCATTATCAAACCGAAAATTATAATTATCAAAAGTCGATGGAGATATAAAAATTTTAGTATAGATTTATCAGTATATGATTTATTTTTCATATAGCTCCCGTAGTAGGGTACCTTCGGATTTCTGGTATTTTGAAGGTTGTGGTCTCAATATTCCACCGAAATTTCTGAAATTTGGTATTAAATCTTCGTAGGTGAAATTTGTCGGTTATAGCTTCCATAGAACGGTATATCCCAAAATTTCGGTATTTGGAAAGTTGTGGCCTCAATATCCCACCAAAATGTCTGAATGCTAGTACTCAGACTTCGTTGGGGGTATAAAACTTTTCACCTGAAATTTTTCGTTATTGGTCCACGTCGTGATATAGCCCCAAAATAGCCATACCTCCCGATTTTCGTTATTTGGAAGTTTGTGCCCTCAATATCCCACCGCAATGGCTGAAATTTGTTATTTAGTCTTCGTTGGGGTTATAAAACTTTTGATCTGAAAATTTTCGGTGTAGGTCCCCGTCTTCATATAGCCTCCATAGAAGGGTACCTCCCGATTTTCGGTTGAAATTTGGTATTTAGTCATCATTGGGGATATAAAATAAAACTTTACACCTTTTGTCGGTACATGCCCACGTCCGCATATAACCCGCACAGAAGAGTTCCTCCCGATTTCGATATTTTGAAGGATGTGGCAAAGCGAAATAGCTGAATGTTGGTATTTAGCGTTCGTTTAGGGTATAAAACACTGCAGTTGAAATTTGTCGGTACATGTCCACGCCTTCATATAGCCCCCATAGAAGGGTACCTCCCGATTTTCGGTATTTTGAAGGTTGTGAAGTCAATATTCCAACGAAATTTCTGAAATTTGGTATTTAGCCTCGCTGGTGGTATGAAATTTTCTACATGAAATTTTTCGGTGTAGGTCCCCGTCTTCATGTAGCCCCCATAGAACGGTACTTCCCGATTTTCCGTATTATGAAGACTGTGGCCCCAATATCCCACCAAAATGGCCGACATTTAGCATTTAGTCTACCTTGGGGGGTATAAAACATGCCACTAGAAATTGTCGGTATAGGTCGACGTCTTCATATAACCCCCATCCCTAGAACGGTCCCTCCGAATTTTCGGCATTTTTATAATTTTGGCCCCAATATCCTACCGAAGTTGTATCTCCCGGTATCTTCCGATTTTCGGTATTTTGAAGGTTGTGGTCTCAATATTCCACCGAAATGGCTGAAATTTTGCATTTTTCATCGGTGGGGGCTTACAATTATCCGCCTGAAATTTGTCGGTATAGGTCAACGCCTTCATATAGCCCCCACAGAACGGTACCTTCCGATTTTCGGTATTATGAAAATTGTGGTACCAATATCCCACCAAAATGGCCGCAATTTGGTGTTTAGCCTGCTTTGGGGGTATAAAATGTGTAAAATATGCCACTAGAAATTTGTCGGTATAGGTCCACGTCTTTATATAACCCCCATCGATAGAACGGTCCCTCCAAATGTTCGGCATTGTCATAATTTTGGCCCCAATATCCCACCGAAATTGCTGAAAATTTGGTATGTAGTCTTCGTTGGAGGTATTAAACTTTGCACCTTAAATTTGTCAATATAGGTCCACGTTCTGATATAGCCCCCATAGAACGGTATCACTCGATTTTCGGTATTTCGAAGGTTGTGGTCTCAATATTCCACCGACATGGCTAAAATTTGGTATGTAGTCTTCGTTGCAGGTATTAAACTTTCCATCTGAAATTTGTCAATATAGGTCCACGTTCTAATATAGCCCCCATAGAACGGTACCTCCCGATTTCGGTATTTTGAAGGTTGTTGTTTCAATACTCTACCGAATTGGATAAAATTTGGTATTTAGTCATGTTTGGAGGTAAAATTGGCGCAAATTTGGCGGTATAGGTCGTTTCACCTCGTCATATAGCCCCCATAGAACAATACCTGCCGATTTTCGTTATTTGGAAGATTGTACCTTTAATATCCCACCGAAATGGCTGAAATTTGGTATTTAGTCTTCGTGGGTTGTATAAAACTTTTGACCTGAAATTTGTTGTACTGCTCCATCTCGTCATATAGCCCCCATTTTTCCATTTTTCTTCAATAAAACTGGATGGTATAAAATGTTCGGCCGAACTTAATAGTATTTACTTTCTTAGCTGGCCCATTAGAGAACATTTGTTCCATAGGCCGAACTAAGAAAATATCTCCAATTCTCTCTATTTGTTGCTTCGCACTCTGGAATACCGTGCCTTTTCATCTCATCATCCAATTGTTTGCGCCATCTATTCCTTGGCCTGCCAATTCTGCGTGCACCGCCAAGCGGTCCGTATGTATACGCCTTTTTAGCGGGTTCATCATCGCTCATTCTTATGATATGGCCTAGCCAACGCAATCGCTGCATCTCGATACGTTTAACAATATTGATGTCGTTGTATAGCAGATACATTGGTCCGTAGATCTTTCGAAGAATTTTTCTCTCAAACACACCAAGCACTGCCATGTCTGCTTGCGCAAGTACCCAGGCTTCGGAGCCATACATCAGCACGGGTAGTATCAGTGTTTTGTAGAGCGTTATTTTTGTTTTACGAGATATGGCTTTGTTTTTAAACTGCTTCCTTAAGCCAAAGTAGCATCTGTTGGCCAATACAATTCTTCTTTTTATTTCACAACTGATGTCGTTTGTTGTGTTTACGGAGGTGCCGAGGTAGACGAAGTCTTTTACTACCTCAATATTCCACAGTCGGTCCGAGCTCAATGGACGCATTACGCGTCGACACTATCAACTTGGTCTTCTCGCCGTTTACCGCCAGACCCACTTTAGCAGATTCTCCTTCGACATTCATAAAGGTATCAGCTACTTCTTTTACTGACCGGCCCATGATGTCTATATCATCAGCATAAGCAAGTAAAATTTGACTATTGGTGAAGATTGTGCCACTTCTTTTGACGTTTGCCTCTCGTATAACCTTTTCCAGCAGGATGTTGAAGAGACCACACAAAAGGCTGTCTCCTTGTCTGAAACCTCTTTTAGTACCAAACTCTTCGGAGAGGTTCTTTCCTATTATAACTGAGGACCTTGTGTCTGTTAAAGTCATTTTACAAAGCCGGATGAGCTTTGCGGGGATACCAAATTCAGACATGGCTTGAAATACCTTTGAACGCAGCGGGCTGTCGAAGGCTGCTTTATAATCGACAAAAAGGCGGTAGGTGTCGATCTGGATGTCTTGGGTCTTCTCCGGGATTTGCCGCAGGGTAAATATCTGGTCAATGGTGGACTTGCCAGGTCTAAAGCCGCACTGATAGGGTCCAATAATTTCATTGACCATAGGCTTTAGTCTCTCACACAATATGCGAGATACTATCTTATATGCAATAGGGAGCAGACTTATGCCCCTGTAATTGGAGCACACAGTCTTATCACCCTTCTTGTGGACTGGACATAGGATGCTCACGTTCCAATCGTCGGGTACGCGTTCTTCCTGCCAGAAGGTGCTAACTAGCTGATGCATACACCTTATCTGCGTGTCGCCTCCGGTTTTGAACAGCTCGGCTGGTAGGCCATCTGCTCCTGCCGCCTTATTATTCTTTAGCCGGTTTATTGCTGTCCTTACCTCATCTTGGCTGGGCGGTATACATTCAATACCATCTTCTGTGATTGGATCTGTGGTATCTTCGCCGTCTTCACTGCTATCGGATACCAACAGTTTGGAAAAATGTTCTTTCCATATCCTGAGCACACTATCTGTATCAGTTACCAAATTACCTTGTTGGTCTCTACAGGAGGATATGCCTGTACCAAAGCCATCAGTTTGATGTTTGACTCTTTGGTAGAATTTTCGGACTTCGTTCTGTCTCCTGTACATCTCTATTTGTTCACACTCCCTCTTTTCCATCTCTCTCTTTTTCCTGCGGAAAAGACGTTTCTCCTATCTCCTTTTTCCCGATACCTCTCTCGTGCGCTACGCGTTGCTACTGATTGTAAAGTAGCCATATATGCCGCATTTTTTCTTCGGTAGCAGCACGGCACTCCTGGTCATACCATGGATTCTTTGGTGGAGGTCTCTGGTATCCAAGTACTGATTTTGCGGCAGTTTGCATGGAGTGGGCAATATTCTGCCATTGTGCTGATATGTTATCGGGACGAGAAGCGCTTTCATTAAGCAATTGGGTCAGTTGAGTGGAATATGCTGTGACTATCTGTTGCGTTTGCAGCTTAGCGATGTCCAACTTTCGTGTTGTGTCCGTCCGTGCTTTATTTGCAACGTTAAGACGGGTACGTACCTTTGCTGCAACGAGGTAATGGTCCGAATCTATGTTTGCTCCTCGGAACGATCGTACATCCAACACGCTCGATGAATGTCTTCTATCTATCACAACGTGATCAATTTGATTTATTGTTCTTTGGTCTGGAGGCAGCCAAGTGCCCTTATGAATATCGAGATGCTTAAATCTGGTACTGCTAACTACCATGTTTTTTGCCGCTGCGAAGTCTATCAGCCTCATTCCATTGTCTGATGTTTCACTATGTAGACTGAATTTCCCAACTGTTTGTCCAAAGATATTCTCCTTTCAAATTTTGGCATTAAAATCGCCTAGAACAATTTTAATGTCATGGGCAGGACAACGGCCATATGTTTCTTCTAAGCGCTCGTATAAAATATCTTTGGTCTGTTCGTCCTTGTCTTCGGTTGGAGCATGAGCGCAGATATAGCTGATGTTGAAGAATTTTGCTTTTAATCGAATTGTAGCAAGTCTTTCATTCACTGGGGTGAAGCTCGAGACCAGATGTTTTAACCTCTGACCAACTACAAAACCGCAACCAAACTCATGCTTTGTGTCATGGCAGCTATAATACAGTGCGTCACCTTTAGGTGTTGTTGTGACATCTTTCCCAGTCCATCGTATTTCCTGTATGGCAGTAATGTCGGCCTTGTACTTTTCAAGTACATCTGCCAGCGAGTAAACTGCACCTTCTCTATAAAGAGTGCGAACATTCCAGGTGCAGATTCGCAGATCATGGTCCTTAAAACGTTTGCGGGGGTCGTCAACTTTAGAGGGGTTTGTTTTTCTTTTTTTTCGTTTTTTCATAGTAGGCTGCTTTTTTCTAGGGGAGGGTTACTAACCCGACGCCCAAACCCAAGTTTTTAATGTTCTTATGGGTGAACGCGCGGCACATGTTAGCTCACTACCTTTAACGGGTGTTAAAGGCAGTTCCCCAGGTGACTCCACGGGGAGGTCAGTGTCCACTTGGGATGAAAGAGGGACCAAGATAAATCCTGGGCTGTGCCATGTTAAACCCGGTCAGGACCGTTGCTTGGTATCTTCCATCCCCTACGTCACCCAAGTCTGGATTATCATTTTTTTTGCAGAAATCGTTTTTACCCACAATACGGAGCTAAGACAGTTCTTTCAACGATTGGACCATAATTGTGGCATTTAGAGAATTGTCGTGAAAGTGCACTTTTGGTCTCATACAAATTACTATGGAAACAAAGATAGCAGCTAGGTTGGCACGGGTTAACCATAACTGATCACCATAAAATTGCATATACGGTTTTTATATCAGATGGAAAAATTTTAGTAGGTAGGAAATCAAAAAAAATTGTTTTTTTGGGTCACTCTAGTGGACACATACCGAAAAATTTCAAGAGGAAAGTTGTATAGCACCCACAAATACAAAATGTCAAATTTCAGTCATTTCGGTGGAATATTGGGAGGTACTGTTCTATGGGGGCTATATGAAGACGTGCACCTATACCGTCAAATTTCAGATGGAAAGTTTTATACCTCTAACAAAGACTAAATACCAAATTTCAGCCATGTCGGGGTTATAATCAGGCTAAAACCCTAAAAATACCGAAAATCGGGAGGTATGTCAAAACGTGGACCGATATAGCTCATCCTAGGAGTAATCAAATCTGCAATACCAAATTACGAAGCTCTATCTTGAAAATTGCGAGCTGTATCTTGATTTCAACAGACGGACGGTTGGATGGACAGCCAGCCAGAGATGGTTATATCGACTTAGAATTATATGCTGATCAAGAATATATGTATATACTTTCTATGATCTGCGACAAATATTCCGATGTGTTACAAACGGAATGTCAAATTTAATTATACCCTCCATATTATTGTGGAGGTTATAAAAACACCTTTTTTAATGTAGATAACCTGTTCAAGAGCTTTTTTTCCAACAGAAGATCCAAAAGATGTATTTTTCCCATAGAAGATTTTAAAGGTCTTTTTAGGGAACTATCTTCTCATTAAAAATGTCCTTCTTTTCTTGAAAAGTTTTGTTTCCATAGATGATATTCCCACAAAAGACTTTTTCAAAAGGGCTTCTCCCACCAAACAAAACCTTCGGAAAATATATTCTCCAATAGAACACCTTTTCAAAGGTCTTATTCCCACATAAGACCTTAACAAGGCCTTCTTTCCAATGAAGACCGTAAATAGGTATTTTACCTTATCAAAAGATCGTTTTCCATAAAATATCCTTTCAAAGAAAATTCCGTAGGTTCTTCTCAGAATTGGAAGACTTTCGTAGGGGTCTTCTTTGAGCTATACCTCTTTTAGGTTTTCTATGGGAAGGAAATGTAGATGACCTTCTCAAAAGGTCTTTTTCTCCTTTCCTTTCTTGAAAAGTCTTTTTCTCGTAGAAGATGTTCCCACAAAAGACCATTGCAAAAGTTCTTCCCCCAAGAAAACTCTCTCAAAAGACCATCTTCCCACAGAACATCTTTTCGAAAGGTCTTCTCCCTCTAGAAAGCCTTTTGAAAAGATCACCTTTACTTGGAAGACCTTCTAAATATGTCTTCTATACCCAGAAAGCCTTCGCAAAAGATCTTCTCCCATAGAAGACATTCACAAGAAATCTTCTCTCATAGAAGACTTTTTTCAAAAGGTATTTTTCCACAGAAGACCTTAACAAGGCCCTCTTCCCATTGAAGACCTAAAAAGGTATTTTTCTTTAGAAGAATTTCAAAAGGTCTTACCCCCATCACTAAAAGAAACACATATAAAGACATTTTTCCTTCTCAAAAGGTCTTCTTTCCATAAAATACCTTCTCATAGAAAAATCCAGAGGTTCTTCTAAGAAATATGAGACTTTTTAGGGTCTTCTATGAAATAAACCTCTTTTAGGTCTTCTGTGGGAAGAGAACCCTTTTTATGGAGATGACTTTCTCACAGGGTCTTTTCCCCACAGAAGACCTATAATATGTTTCTTCCCATAGAAGATCTTAAAGGTCTTTTTATGGAAGGGTATTCACAATTAAAAAGGCCTTCTTAAAAGGTCTTCTTCTCCTAAAAATCGTCTTCTCGTAGGAGAACTTCCCACAGAAGACTTTATAAAAAAGTCTTCTCCCTCCCCCATTAAAATCTCAAAAGACTTTCTTAACACATAAGATCTTTTCAAAATGTCTCCTAACCCCAGAAAAGCTTTTCAAGAGATCTTCTACCTTAGAAGACCTCTTCTTATCCCCACAGATGGCCTCCTAAGAAGGCATTTTTCCCACAGAAGACCTAAATATATATTCTTCCCATATAAGATCTAAGAGTCTTTTTTAGGAAATGGTCTTCCCCATTAAAAAGGTTTTTTTCCGATAGAAGACCTTTTTAAAGGTCCTTCTTCTCTTATAAAGTTTTCCCCCCATAGAATACTTTTTAAAAAGGTATCCAAATGATTTTCAAAAAATCATTTATAAGATTGTAGTACTTGCGATACTGAGTTATTTGATACATATATTGTGAATGTAATCTGCACAGCTTCATAGAAATCTCCATCAAAAAATCCTAAAAATCATATTTTTCGGGTCTTATATTTGCAATTGTCATTCGATTACCTCGTACTCCATTGCACATTTTAGTTTTTTACGTTCCGGATTTAATTTTAATTCATCTACTAAAACGCGAGTTACGAGAAATTCCAAGGTAGAAAAAAATCACCTAAAAGTGTTTTTAAAATTATCGCGTATCTTATCGCGTTTTCTGCGCGCCATTTCTACAGCAATGAAAAAACTGATATAGCATTTTCGATTTTGCGGAAACAGAGTTTTAACAAGTAAAAAAGTATCAGTCGGCTTTTCCGACAGAGATATACCCTCAGCCTATATGAATTGAAAGTTTCATCTACGGACAGATCGAATGTATTTAGGGTCTTCTAGGGGTTTTTACACCTTTCGGGCTGTTTTCTCAAGAAGTATAGAATTGCGCCTGAAAAAACGTTTACCGTCGTAATGGAGGCACCGAATGCTAGTTACTTCAATAAAAATCTAAGTAATTCTAGAGCAGGTCTTAGAGTGAACTTATCCAAAATTTTGTGTGGGAGGTACCCGAAGGAGTAAACACATATAGTCCATACTCGAACCTGATATATTTCTGGTAGATATATTAGGATGTGTAAATTATGGACTAAATCGATCACCCCTATCAAGAGTTATCGTGCGCACAATTTTTCTGAACATTTTTGAATTCTTGTGGGGGAGGTACCTAAGGAGTGGACCATATGGCTTATATTCGAACTTAAAATAAATTTGGACAAAATATGACGAAGGCCAACTTTTGGACTGAATCGTGCTCTCCAGCCACTACACATGGTGTCATAGGGTTTTTACACCTTTCGGGCTATTTTCTCAGGAAGTATGGACTTGCCCCTGATGAAACTCGTACCGTCGTATAGGGGACAGTAAATACATGTTGCTTCAATAAAAATCAAAGCGATTCGAGACAGGTGCTAAACTGAACTTTTCCGAAATTTGGTGTGAGAGGTACCTGAAGGAGTTGACATACATATATTGTCCATATTCAAATCAGATCTATGTCTCATAGAAATATTACGATGTTCAAAGTATGGACAAAATAGGTTACTCCCTTCAAGAGTTATCGTGCTCACAAATTTTCAGAACATTTTCGAGGCACCGAAAGGAGTGGACCGATAAAACCGATATAACCCATCTTCGAACTTAAACTAATTTTGGACAAAATATTACCGAAGCCAAATGTTTGACTGAATCGGTTGATCCATTCGAGAGTTATCGTGCGCACCAGCCAGACAGACAGACGGACGGACATGGCTACATCAACTCCAAATTGTCTGAAACGGCTTTCGTCCAAACATACTTGGGGTCTGAAACCATTATTTCGATGAGACACATTTTGCCCGTATGAAAGAGTATACCTCGTTAGCATAAATGCTGAGGGTGTAGATACCTCGAAATACACAAACTTGGGCAACGTCAGTTTATGGGGGTGTGGAGGTGGAAGGGAGAGGATTTTGTGTATTTGTAGACTAAAAAAGCGCGATAACAAAAGTCCAATTCACAGCCAATTCGGTTGAAAATAGCAAAAAATCTAAAATCTGGTGGGACTATAACAAAACGTGGACCCATGTTGTCTGGTTTTTTTGCAAGGTATGTTTTTTAGGTTAGGTTAAGTTTAGGATGCGCAGCTGCCGTGCTGGCAACCACTCCACTCGGAGACCTTGAGGTCCATTGTGATCATCCTGACTATTGAGGTATATGTGTTGTATGTGATGATGATGTTATGATGTGATGGAAATGTAAGTCGGCTATGGATGAATTGATTGTGGATCCGGCTATATGGTGATGTGTGCATGCAAATGGTGATGATGTGAAGTAGAAATGTGATGTGATGTTTGTTATGGATGAGGCTGTATGCTATTACGTGTCTGTAGATGATGATGTACGGATGATGGGTATATGGTGATTTGTGCATACGGTGATGATGGTGTGCAAGAGACATGGCTGTGATGTATATTCTGAATGGTGCTTTTTGCCTGCAGATGGTGATACAGGGCTGTTGATGATGATGATGATGAAGTGTGCTGTATGGGAGGAGATGGTGTATTAGGCTGGAAAGACGGGAAAGGAAGGAAGTTGAGAGTGATGAGACGAGAGGGAGAGAGAGAAATAAGAAGAATGAGTGATTGTAGAGGAAAATACCAGATTTAGAAGATGATTGATTATAAAAAAAGTATATATAGGACTACTCAAAGCCTATGTTGATCTGCCCCAGTGCCAATTTAGGCACTTGCAGTAAGCTAACAGGACTGTAGGGTCAATGGAGGAGAAGAAAGAGAGAGATTCAATCACATGCGCGCCAAAAAGTCTATGTCTTTTGACCATCAGTCTAGGACACCTACACAGAAGGTGCTCGATTGTCTCCGTCTCCTCCTCATCCTCGCATAACCTACAATACTCAATGTTGTTATCATCCCACTTACAAGTCATACATCTTATTCGGCAATGGCCAGTTATGACCCCTGTAACGATTCTGATTTCTGACTTGCAAAGTGAGTGAAGGGACGCAGTTCTACGCCCTGAGATTGACGGCCAGATTGACTTAGATACCTTACATCCAGGTATGTCTTGCCAAATTCTTACGGTTTTCTCTGCGTAGAACTGCCTGAGTTTGCCGAGGAAGTAGCAGAGCGGTGGCTTTACGCAGTCCTCCACCCTTAGGTGCGAGGATTGGGAGCCACGCCTCGCCAATTCATCAGATATCTCATTACCCTCAACATCACAGTGCCCTGGTACCCAACAAAAAATTGACGTCCAAATTGCTTCTTTTTATGAAAAGACCTACAGTTTTGAACAATCCTAGATTTGATGGTGTAGGATCCAAGCGCCTTCAAGGCAGCTTGGCTGTCCACGTAAATGGTCGCTGTCATACCTGCATTGTGCGTCATTTTCTCTAGTAGCTCTAAGGCTTTTAAAACAGCAAAAACCTCTGCCTGAAAGACACTGCAGTCGTCGCTAAGTTTATATGAGCGGCTAATATTCAACTCTTCACAGTACACACCAGCTCCCGTACCATCTTCCATTTTTGAGCCATTGGTAAAAATGGGTATACGATCGGGCAGTGGTCTGTCCTGCCTGCTCCCAAGCACTTCTGTCAGGGATAAACACATTCACTTTGTGAAACTCCAGGAATGGTGAAATATAGTCAGTATCACCCCCTCTGTCACATAGTCCAATCTGGCTGTCTATCCGTTTCAGAATACTAGCATGTCCAAGCTCTGACCAACGCCACTGATTTATCTCCTTAAGCCTCAAGGCACTCCTGGATGCTTGGTACTGTGTCACAATGTCCAGTGTGTGGAAATTCAAAACAGCATTCAGGGCTGTCTGAGAGGTGCTTTTTGCTGCCCCAGTTATGAGAACTGATGCAGCCCGTTGCACTGAAGATATCCTAGACAGGTTGGCGTTAATGTTCAGGGCTTGCCACCAGACGAGACATCCATAGGTCAGAATGGGGCAGACCACTGCCCTATACAGCCAATGTATTACATGTGGCCTTAAGCCCCAGCTCTTACCTATGGAGTTTTATACCCCCAACGAAGTCTGAGTACTAACTGGGATATTGAGGCCACAACTTTCCAAATACCGAAATTTTGGAATGTACCGTTCTATGGAAGCTATAACCGACAAATTTCACCTACGAAGACTAAATACCAAAGTTCAGAAATTTCGGTGGAATATTGAGACGACAACCTTCAAAATACCAGAAATCCGAAGGTACCCGTCTACGGGAGCTATATGAAAACTCTATCGTATACTGATAAATCTCTACTAAATTTTTTTATATCTCCATCGACTTTTGATAATTATAATTTTCGGTTTGATAATGACGCTGAAACCTTCAGTATTCCAAAAATCGGGTATTTATAGGACCTCCGTCTTTACAGAGTCTCCGACAATTATTTGCATGTTTTACGAATGGAATTACATAGTTAAAATTATTCTCCATCTTGATGCCCCCCTCCACATTAGGGTGGAGGACATACAAAATGTTAGATGTTATTTATATTCACCAAAGTTACTGTTACTCACTGGCAACCGGAAATCACGGATATCATGAAATTATCCAGGTTTAAAATTAAATTTTCTTTACTTGTGGCTATGTGATGATTTCATTATTTACTTTCTTTCCATTTCGTGTTATTAAAATAAAATGTGTACATATATAAATCTACAAATATACCTACGCAAAAAAAACATATAAAAGGCCCTTAATATTTTGTTATTATCAACAGTTCGTTTATATTAATTAGACCACAATGTTGTTGGTTCCGACTTGGACGGTGTTTCTTCTCATCCTGTTGCTGACTATTCAAATATTTTCTCCAAACGTATTAGCTCACAGTGATAAAAGAAAGCATCGACCGACTCCCCGACCCAAGCCGAATAATATAGGGGGAATTACTCAAACAGCTGCAAATTGTAGGATCTGTGGAAGTGATTTGTCAAAACCTTACCAAGAAAAATTTCAAAAATATTTTAATTGGTTGTAATTCCGAACTTAGTGTCGACCCTGTCTTTAGGTCGTGTTAAGAATAAAATTCAATCTGGAAGTGAATATTTAGATTGTTTAAAAATGTAATATCTTGTGAAACATCGTTATTTCTATTCTTTTTAATTGTTTGAACCTCTGTTTCTATAAATAAATAAAATATTGTTATGAGATAGACATTAAACAAAAAAGTGTTTGAATGAAAAAATACGGTTACAAAATCTACATTAATATTTTCATATCTAAAATGACTATGGAGTAAATTTGGAAGAGCGATCCATATATTCATACTTGAATTCCATACATTTATTAGCACGGGTAGTATCAGTACCTAGCAAAGTGTGATTTTTATTTGGCGACATGTGATTTAGAAGTACTTAACTAATTGACATATGTTTCAATTCTATCCTCCTTCTGATCCGGAAATCAGTGTGAAAAATTGATATTCCTTTCTTCACCTTTTTAATAGTCTGACCTAATGTTTTGGTTTAAGGAATTCGCGATGACAAACAATTGGGATTTTGGTCAGCAATATAGTCACTGTATTCCGGCATGAATATAAGTATGTATGTACTTCCACTTTAATGAAATTTTGGCGTACATCAATAAGGCCCCATGAAATAACACCCCAAATTAAAAATGAAAATAGGCCCCAATTAGGGCCTCAGTCGAAATATTTTTGAAAAAAATAGTGCGATCTTTTTTTACAAAAATATTTTTACTATTAAAAAAATACAGAGTTTTTGTAAAGAAATTCAAATACTTAAAAAATTTCCCGATTTTATTATGTCCGCTTTGCTGCTCGGACAAAACTCCCAACCAATTTTGGGAGCTATGCCCGTGGGTGTTACGTCCGGGCACCGTTTTTTTATTGTTTGTTCTTAATAAAATTTATGAAATTACACCATAATTTTCCTTCGTTTTCTTAATAATAACTTTCGAAAATTCACCCCAATTTATTGTTTCTATTAAACACTGGATTGCATTTGGGGCCTAAACATGTGAAAAAAGGCCTCAAAGCAAAATGCAATTAGACCCCAATTTGATTTTCAAATTTTCGATTTACTTGTTGTGAAGACAAATTGGCCCCAACAGCTGAATGAAAAAAGGTCCCAGAAAGAAGAAAATAGGCCCCAAAAGCATTGTTGTTGTTTTCCATATACGTGTTTGGGGCCTATTTTCATTTTTTAATTTTGGGGTGTTATTTCATGGGGCCTTATTTCTGTACGCCATTTCATTAAAGTGGAAGTACATACATACTTATATTCAAGCCGGAATACATTGACTATATTCCAGACCAAAATCCAAATTGTTTGTCATCGCGGATTTCTAAGACCAAGGCATTAGGTCAAACTATTAAAAAGGTGTAGGCGTGACCACGACAGACGACCATTTTTATACCCTCAGCCTTTAGGCTATGGAGGGTATATACACTTTGATAGGATGAAAATGTGCCTCATCGAAATAATGGTTTTAGACCAAAAGTATGTTTGGACGAAATGTGTTTCAGACAATTTGGAGTCGATCTAGCCATGTCCGTCTGTCTGTCTGTCTGTCCTGCTGGCTGGAGCACACGATAACTCTCGAACGGATGAACCGATTCGGTTCAAATTTTGGCTTTCGTAATATTTTGCCCAAACTTAGTTTAAGTTTGAAGATGGGCTATATCGGTCCACTCCTTCCGGTACCTCCCCCACAAAAGTTCGAAAATGTTCGGAATGTTTGTGCGCACGATAACTCTTGAAGGGAGTGACCGATTTGGTCCATACTTTGTATAGCGTAAACTTTCTACCAGGGTTATGTGAGGTTCCAATATGATCTCAATAGGTCCACTCCTTCGTGTACCTCCCACACAAAATTTCGGAAAAGTTCAGTTTAGGGCCATCTCTCGAATCGCTTTGATTTTTGCTTTAGAAACTTGTATTCAGTGCCCTTCATACGACGGTACAAGTACCATCAGGGGCAAGTCCATACTTCCTGAGAAAATAGCATGAAAGTTGCAAAAAACCCCTATGACACCGTGTGAGGTGGTTGGAGCTCAAGGTAACTCTCGAACGGATCTGCCGATTCGGTCCAAAATATGGCCTTAGTAATATTTTGTCCAAACATAGTTTAAGTTTGAAGATAAGCCATATCGGTCAACTCCTTCAGGTACCTCCCCCACAAAAGTTCAAAAATGTTTGGAAAAATTGTTCGTACGGTAACTATTGAAGGGAGTGGCCGAATTGGTCTATTCTTTTCACATCTTAATATATCTACCAGATATAGGTCAGGTTCAAATATGGACTATATTTGTCCACTCCATCCGGTACCTCCCACACAAAATTTCGGATAAGTTCACTTTAAGACCTAATATCGAACCACTTTGATTTTTGTTGAAGCAACTTGCATTCGCTGCCTCAATTACGAAGGGAAAAGTTTTTTTAGGGGCAAGTCCATACTTCTTGAGCAAACAGCCCGAAGAGTGTAAAAACCCCCTATAGCACCATATGTTGTGGCTGGAGATCCACTTCCATAACGGTCAATGTCGATCCATTCCTTTTAGTATCTCCTCCGCAAAACTTTTGATCTTTAATCCTAATCAACATTTTTGTCGGTTCAAACTCCCAAAATTTTTAAAACCCAATAAATACATACGTATTTTGGAAAAAAATTGTTTCAATATACACAGGCTGAGGGTATATCTCTGTCGGCAAAGCCGACTGATACTTTTTTACTTGTTCTTTCTTATTTCAGAAAATACGTATTTGTTGTTATTTTCTGAAGAAAGGAATATCAATTTTTCTCACTGATTTCCGGATCAGAAGGAGGATAGAATTGAAACATATGTCAATTGGTTAAGCACTTCTAAATCACATGTCGCCGAATAAAAATCACACTTTGCCGGGCACTGATACTACCCGTGCTAATAAATGTATGGATCTCAAGTATGGATGTATGGATCGCTCTTTCAAATTTACTCCATAGTCATTTTAGATATGAAAAAATATTAATGTAGATTTTGTAACCGTATTTTTTAATCCAAACACTTTCTTTGTTTAATGTTTATCTCAAAACAATATTTTATTTATTTATAGAAACAGAGGTTCAAACAATTAAAAAGAATAGAAATAACGATGTTTCACAAGATACTACATTTTTTAAAAATCTAAATATTCACTTCCAGATTGAATTTTATTCTTAACACGACCTAAAGACAGGGTCGACACTAAGTTCGGAATTACAACCAATTAAAATATTTTTGACAGATCCTGCAATTTGCAGCTGTTTTAGTAATTCCCCCTATATTATTCGGCTTGGGTCGGGGAGTCGGTCGATGCATTCTTTTATCACTGTGAGCTAATACGTTTGGAGAAAATATTTGAATAGTCAACAACAGGGTGAAAAGAAACACCGTCCAAGTCGGAACCAACAACATTGTGGTCTAATTAATATAAACGAACTGTTGATAATAACAAAATATTAAGGGCCTTTTATATGTTTTTTTTGCGTAGCTATATTTGTAGATTTATATATGTACACATTTTATTTTAATAACACGAAATGGAAAGAAAGTAAATAATGAAATCATCACATAGCCACAAGTGAAGTAAATTTAATTTTAAACTTGGATAATTTCATGATATCCGTGATTTCCGGTTGCCAGTGAGTAACAGTAACTTTGGTGAATATAAATAACATCTAACATTTTGTATGTCCTCCACCCTAATGTGGAGGGGGCATCAAGATGGAGAATAATTTTAACTATGTAATTCCATTCGTAAGACATGCAAATAATTGTCGGAGACTCTATAAAGACGGAGACCCTATAGAGAGCCGATGTTTGGTATTTTGAAAGTTTCAGCGTCATTATCAAACCGAAAATTGTAATTTACTCTTCGATGGAGATATAAAAGATTCCAGTAGAGATTTATCAGTATATGATAAAGTTTTCATATAGCTCCCGTAGACGGGTACCTTCGGATTTCTGGTATTTTGAAGGTTGTCGTCTCAATATTCCACCGAAATTTCTGAAATTTGGTATTTAGTCTTCTTAGGTGAAATTTGTCGGTTATAGCTTCCATAGAACGGTATATCCCAAAATTTCGGTATTTGGAAAGTTGTGGCCTCAATATCCCACCAAAATGTCTGAAAGTTAGTACTCAGACTTCGTTGGGGGTATAAAACTTTTCACCTGAAATTTTTCGTTATTGGTCCACGTCGTGATATAGCCCCAAAAGAGCCATACCTCCCGATTTTCGTTATTTGGAAGGTTGTGCCCTCAATATCCCACCGCAATGGCTGAAATTTGTTATTTAGTCTTCGTTGGGGTTATAAAACTTTTGACCTGAAAATTTTCGGTGTAGGTCCCCGTCTTCATATAGCCTCCATAGAAGGGTACCTCCCGATTTTCGGTTGAAATTTGGTATTTAGTCAACATTGGGAATATAAAATAAAACTTTACACCTTTTGTCGGCACATGCCCACGTGCGCATATAACCCCCACAGAAGAGTACCTCCCGATTTTCGATATTATAAAGGATGTGGCAAAGCGAAATAGCTGAAAGTTGGTATTTAGCGTTCGTTTAGGGTATAAGACACTACAGTTGAAATTTGTCGGTATAGCCCCACGCCTTCATATAGCCCCCATAGAAGGGTACCTCCCGATTTTCGGCATTTTGAAGGTTGTGGACTCAATATTCCACCGAAATTTCTGAAATTTGGTATTTAGCCTTCGCTGGTGGTATGAAATTTTCCACATGAAATTTTTCGGTGTAGGTCCCCGTCTTCATGTAGCCCCCATAGAACGGTACTTCCCGATTTTCCGTATTATGAAGACTGTGGCCCCAATATCCCACCAAAATGACCGAAATTTAGCATTTAGTCTACCTTGGGGGGTATAAAACATGCCACTAGAAATTGTCGGTATAGGTCGACGTCTTCATATAACCCCCATCCCTAGAACGGTCCCTCCGAATATTCGGCATTTTCATAATTTTGGCCCCAAAATCCCACCAAAATTGCGGAAATTTGGTATGTAGTCTTCGTTGGAGGTATTAAACTTTGCACCTTAAATTTGTCAATATATGTAGGTTCACGTTCTGACATAGCTCCCATAGAACGGTACCTCCCGATTTTCGGAATTTTGAAGGTTGTGGTCTCAATATTCCACCCAAATGGCTGAAATTTGGCATTTTTCATCGGTGGGGGCTTACAATTATCCGCCTGAAATTTGTCGGTATAGGTCAACGCCTTCATATAGCCCCCACAGAACGGTACCTCCCGATTTTCGGTATTATGAAGGTTGTGGCATCAAAATTCCACCGAAATGGTTGAAATTTGGTATTTAGTCTTCATTGGGGATATAAAATAAAACTGTACACCTCTTGTCGGTACATGTTCACGTCTTCATATAATCCCCATAGAAGAGTACCTCCCGATTTTCGGTATTTTGAAGGTTGTGGTCTCAATATTTCACCGAAATGGCTGAAATTTGGCATTTTTCATCGGTGGGGGCTTACAATTTTCCACCTGAAATTTGTCGGTATAGGTCAACGCCTTCCTATAGCCCCCACAGAACGGTACCTCCCGATTTTCGGTATTATGAAGGTTGTGGCATCAAAATTCCACCGAAATGGTTGAAATTTGGTATTTAGTCTTCATTGGGGATATAAAATAACTGTACACCTCTTGTCGGTACATGTTCACGTCTTTATATAACCCCCGTAGAAGAGTACCTCCCTATTTTCCATATTTTGAAGGATGTGGCAACAATATCAAAGCGAAATAGCTGAAATTTGGTATTTAGTGTTCGTTTAGGGTATAAAACACTATAGTTGAAATTTGTCGGTATATGCCCACTCCTTCGTATAGCCCCCATAGAAGGGTACCACCCGATTTTCCGTATTATGAAGACTGTGGCCCCAATATCCCACCAAAATGGCCGAAATTTGGTATTTAGTCTACCTTGTGGGGTATAAAACATGCCACTAGAAATTGTCGGTATAGGTCCAAGTCTTCATAGAACCCCCATCCATAGAACGGTCCCTCCGAATTTTCTGTACTTTCATAATTTTGGCCCCAATATCCCACCGAAATTGCTGAAATTTGGTATGTAGTCTTCGTTGGAGGTATTAAACTTTCCACCTTAAATTTGTCAATATAGGTCCACGTTCTGATATAGCCTCCATAGAACGGTACCCCGCGATTTTCGGTATTTTGAAGGTTGTGGTCTCAATATTCCACCGAATTGGATAAAATTTGGTATTTCGTCTTCGTTGGAGGTTAAGCACTTTCCAATGGAAATTTGGCGGTATAGGTCCACGTCTTTATATAGCCCCCATAGAGCAATACCTGCCGATTTTCGTTATGTGGAAGATTGTACCTTCAATATACCACCGAAATGGCTGAAATTTGGTATTTAGTCTTAGTGGGTTGTATAAAACTTTTAACCTGAAATTTGTTGTACTGCTCCATCTCGTCATATAGCCCCCATTTTTCCATTTTTCTTCAATAAAACTCGTGGTGGATGGTATAAAATGTTCGGCCGAACTTAATAGTACTTACTTACTTAGCTGGCCCATTACAGAACATTTGTTCCATAGATTCTCCTTCGACCTTCATAAAGGTATCTGTTACTTCTTTTACTGATCGTCCCATGGTGTCTATATCATCAGCATAAGCAAGTAACATGTGACTATTGGTGTAGATTGTGCCACTTCTTTTGACGTTTGCCTCTCGTATAACCTTTTCCAGCAGGATGTTGAGGAGATCACACGAAAGGCTGTCTCCTTGTCTGAAACCTCTTTTAGTACCAAAATCTTCGTAGAGGTTCTTTCCTATTTTAACTGAGGATCTCGTGTCAGTTAGAGTAATTTTATAAAGCCGGATGAACTTTGCGGGGATACCAAATTCAGACATGGCTTGGAATACCTTTGAACGCAGCGGGCTGTCGAAGGCTGCTTTATAATCGACAAAAAGGTGGTAGTTGTCGATCTGCATCTCTTGGGTCTTCTCCAGGATTTGCCGCAGGACAAATTTCTGGTCAATGGTGGACTTGCCAGGTCTAAAGCCGCATTGGTATGGTCCAATTATTTCGTTGACCATAGGCTTTAGTCGTTCGTCTCCGGTTTTGAACAGCTGGGCTGGTAAGCCATCGGCTCCTGCTGCCTTATTATTCTTCAGCCGATTTATTGCTGTCTTTACCTCATCTTGGCTGGGCGGTATACATTCAATACCATCTTTTGGGATTGGGACTGTGGTATCTTCGTCGTCTTCGCTGCTATTGGAAACCAACAGTTTTGAAAAATGTTCTTTCCATATCCTGAGTTCACTATCTGTATCAGTTACCAAATTACCTTGCTGGTCTCTACAGGAGGATGTGCCTGTACCAAAGCCATCAGTTTGATGCTTGACACTTTGGTAGAATTTTCGGACTTTATTCTAGCTCCTGTACATCTCGAGTTTTTCACAGTCCCGCTTTTCCATCTCTCTCTCTTTTTCCTGCGGAAAATACGTTTCTTCTCTCTCCGTTTCTCCCTGTATCTCTCTCGTGCGCTACGCGTTGCTACGGATTGTAAAGTAGCCCTATATGCCGCATTTTTCTCTTCGGTGGCAGCACGACACTCCTGATCATACCATGTATTCCTTGGTGGAGGTCTCTGGTATCCAAGTATGGATTTTGCGGCTGTTTGCATGGATTGGGCAATGCTTTGCCATTGCGCTAATATGTTATCGGGATGAGGAGTGCTTTGATTAAGCAATTGGGCTAGTTGAGTGGAATACGCTGCGACTGTCTGTTGTGATTGCAGCTTACCGATGTCTAACTTTCGTGTTGTGTCTGTTCGTACTTTGTTTGCTACGTTTAAACGGGTGCGTACCTTTGCTGCAACAAGGTAGTGGTCCGAATCAATGTTTGCGCCTCGGAACGATCGTACATACAACACGCTCGATGAATGTCTTCCATCTATCACAACATGATCAATTTGATTTCTTGTTTTCTGATCTGGAGACAGCCAGGTGACCTTATGAATATCGAGATGATTAAATCTGGTACTGCTAACTACCATGTTTTTTGCAGCTGCAAAGTCTATCAGCCTCATACCATTGTCAGATGTTTCACTGTGGAGACTGAATTTCCCGACTGTTGGGCCAAAGATATTTTCCTTTCCAATTTTGGCATTAAAATCGCCTAGAATAATTTTAATGTCATGGGCAGGATAACGGTCATACGTTTCTTATCTTTGGTCAGTTCGTCCTTATCGTCAGTGGGAGCATGAGCGCAAATAAAGCTGATGTTGAAGAATTTTGCTTTTATTCCGCCCAACTACAAATCCGCAACCAAACTCATGCTTTACGTCATGGCAGCTATAATACAGTTCGTGACCTTTAGGTGTTGTTGTGACGCCTTTCCCAATCCATCGTATTTCCTGTATGGCAGTAATGTCGGCCTTGTACTTTTCAAGTACGTCTGCCAATGCGAAGACTACGCCTTCTTTATAAAGAGTGCGAACATTCCAGCTGCAGATTCGGAGATCATGGTCCTTAAAACGTTTGCGGGGTTCGTCGACTTTAGAGGGGATTGTTTTTCTTTTCTTTCGTTTTTTCATAGTAGCCCGTTTTTTCTAGGGGAGGGTTACTAACCCGACGCCCAAACCCAAATTTTTAACGTTCTTATTGGTGAACGCGCGGCACATGTTAGCTCACTACCTTTAACGGGTGTTAAAGGCAGTTCCCCAGGTGACACCACGGGGAGGTCAGTGTCCACTTGAGATGAGAGAGGGACCAAGATAAATCCTGAGCTTTGCCACGTTAAAACCGGTCAGGACCGTTCCATGGTATCTTTCATCCCCTACGTCACCCATTTTAATTTCTTACTAATTTTAATTTCTCATAACAATATTTTATTTATTTAACGGGTTAAATGAATGATAACACAACAACAATAACAATTTTTCACAAGATCTTACTTCTTTAATTAATCTAAATAAATTCGGTGCTATGTCTAAGATCACAACTACTGCATTCAGGAAACTCTGTCTGTCATCAGTTTGCCAGTAAATCATTTTATCGTCTATGTTGTTTTGTAATCACTCCTTAAGTTAGTCCTTGGTCACACTAGCGAGTTTCTTGAAACGAATAATAGGAAGAGGCAACACCGCAAACACAGAAAACCTTGTACAGCGATATCACTACATCTTACCCCTCGCCAATCAACTCAAAGTCGCCATGTTGAAACAGCGCTAATGTGACCTTCGACTTAATGAATTGCGGCGTAAGGCAACTTATTGACGTTGTTCCTTACATTTCTAAATATTTTTGCGTAATGTTGTTGTTTCTGCAAACGACCACAGTAGAATGTCTTACAATTTTTATTTACTAAAAGAACTGCGCCTGAATGAATAGTCAGCAACAGGATGAGAAGAAACACCGTCCAAATCGGAACCAACATCATGATGGCCTTTTATAAACGAACTGTTAATAATTACAAAATATTAATGGGCTTTTATATGTTTTTTTTATGGGTAGATTATTTTTATAGACATTTTATTTTAATATTCTGAAATGGAAAGTAAAGAATATAGTCATAATTTATAGCCACCCGGAAAGTATTTTGTGGTTTAAATTAAGGGGAAAATGTTTCAATTTATAGATCTTTTTCTATTTTAATATCATGCGATCTAACGTCAAGATTAAATCATCATAGAAAACATTCAAGAGCATTTTTTTCGAAATAGCAAAAGCAAATTGATACAAAAATCTTGGAATAATGGACGAAATTTCAATCTTAAGTCGTTAAAGAATATTTTTACACGCAACTCACTAGCGTGGATTATTTAAAGAATATTTTCAGGTGACTCACAAGCGTGGATTATTTAAAGACAATTTTTCAGGCAACTCACAAGCGTGGATTATTTAAAGAACATTTTTCAGGCAACACACAAGCGTGGATTATTTAAAGAACATATTTCAGGTAACCCACAAACGTGGATTGTTTAAAGAATATATTTCAGGTAACCCACAAACGTGGATTGTTTAAAGAATATATTTCAGGTAACCCACAAACGTGGATTGTTTAAAGAATATATTTCAGGTAACCCACAAACGTGGATTGTTTAAAGAATATTTGAATAGAAAATTATTTAAATTTAATTTATTTTAAGAATAATTTTACATGCAACCCACAATTGTAGATTATTTAAAGAATATTTTTCAGGCAACCCACAAGCGTGGATTATTTAAAGAATATTTTTCAGGCAGGCCACAAGTCTGGATTATCATTATTTTTGTTGCAGAAATCGTTTTTACCCACAATACGGAGCTAAGACAGTTCTTTCAACGATTGGACCATAATTGTGGCATTTAGAGAATTGTCGTGAAAGTGCACTTTTGGTCTCATACAAATTACTATGGAAACAAAGATAGCAGCTAGGTTGGCACGGGTTAACCATAACTGATCACCATAAAATTGCATATACGGTTTTTATATCAGATGGAAAAATTTTAGTAGCTAGGAAATCAAAAAAAAAAAATTGTTTTTTGGGTCACTCTAGTGGACACATACCGAAAAATTTCAAGAGGAAAGTTGTATAGCACCCACAAATACAAAATGTCAAATTTCAGTCATTTCGGTGGAATATTGGGAGGTACTGTTCTATGGGGGCTATATGAAGACGTGCACCTATACCGTCAAATTTCAGGTGGAAAGTTTTATACCTCTAACAAAGACTAAATACCAAATTTCGGGGTAATAATCAGGCTAATCAGGGTATATCAAAACGTGGACCGATATAGCTCATCCTAGGAGTAATCAAAACTTCTATACCAAATTACGAAGTTCTATCTTGAAAATTGCGAGCTGTATCTTGATTTCAACAGACGGACGGTTGGATGGACAGCCAGCCAGAGATGGTTATATCGACTTAGAATTTTATGCTGATCAAGAATATATATACTTTCTATGATCTGCAACAAATATTCCGATGTGTTACAAACGGAATGTCAAATTTAATTATACCCTCCATATTATGGTGGAGGTTATAAAAACACCTTTTTTAATGTAGATAACCTGCTCAAGAGCTTTTTTTTTCCACAGAAGATCCAAAAGATGTATTTTTCCCATAGAAGATTTTAAAGGTCTTTTTAGGGAAGTATCTTTTCATTAAAAATGTCCTTCTTTTCTTGAAAAGTTTTGTTTCCATAGACGATATTCCCACAAAAGACTTTTTCAAAAGGGCTTCTCCCACCAAACAAAACCTTCGGAAAATATATTCTCCAATAGAACACCTTTTCAAAGGTCTTATTCCCACAGAAGACCTTAACAAGGCCTTCTTTCCAATGACGACCGTAAATAGGTATTTTACCTTATCAAAAGATCGTTTGCCATAAAATATCCTTTCAAAGAAAATTCCGTAGGTTCTTCTCAGAATTGGAAGACTTTCGTAGGGGTCTTCTTTGAACTATACCTCTTTTAGGTTTTCTATGGGAAGAAATGTAGATGACCTTCTCAAAAGGTCTTTTTCTCCTTTCCTTTCATGAAAAGTCTTTTTCTCGTAGAAGATGTTCCCACAAAAGACCATTGCAAAAGTTCTTCCCCCAAGAAAACTCTCTCAAAAGACCATCTTCCCACAGAACATCTTTTCGAAAGGTCTTCTCCCTCTAGAAAGCCTTTTGAAAAGATCACCTTTACTTGGAAGACCTTCTAAATATGTCTTCTATACCCAGAAAGCCTTCGCAAAAGATCTTCTCCCATAGAAGACATTCACAAGAAATCTTCTCTCATAGAAGACTTTTTTCAAAAGGTATTTTTCCCACAGAAGACCTTAACAAGGCCCTCTTCCCATTGAAGACCCTAAAAAGGTATTTTTCTTTAGAAGAATTTCAAATTTCAAGAATTTCCATCACTGAAAGAAACACATAAAAAGACATTTTTCCTTCTCAAAAGGTCTTCTTTCCATAAAATACCTTCTCATAGAAAAATCCAGAGGTTCTTCTAAGAAATATGAGACTTTTTAGGGTCTTCTTTGAAATAAACCTCTTTTAGGTCTTCTGTGGGAAGAGAACCTTTTTTATGGAGATGACTTTCTCAAAGGGTCTTTTTCCCCACAGAAGACCTAAAAGATGCTTCCTCCCATAGAAGATCTTAAAGGTCTTTTTATGGAAGGGTATTCATAATTAAAAAGGCCTTCTTAAAAGGTCTTCTTCTCCAAAAATCGTCTTCTCGTAGGAGAACATCCCACAGAAGACTTTATGAAAAAGAAAATCTTCTCAAAAGACCTCCTTAACACAAAAGATCTTTTTAAAATGTTTTCTAACCCCTGAAAACTTTCTCAAAAGATCTTCTCCCTTAGAAGACCTTTTCAAAAAGTCTTATCCCCACAGATGACCTCCTCAGACGGCATTTCTCCCACACAAGACCTAAATACACAGAAAAAAATAATTACTGCATTTCAGAAATAGTGTTCATAAAGTCTTGCCAAGGTTCAAATTTCTGCATTTTATGAACGCCTTGCACAAAGCAAAAAAAAAAAAGAAAAATACTGGTTTTTTCTGAGAGATTGAAAAAAAAAACAATTTTGGCGAGTTGTTTTTGTGTTTATTGACTAACAACCACACCACCAATTAAAGCAGAGACAAACCGTCGTTGTTGCTGCTTTTTATTAATTATTATTATTTATTTTGTATTATTGTAATTTACCGTTTCTTCTAATGATTTTCACTGTAGTCTTGTGAGCATAGCAGAACAATACGAACCATATGTACATACATACATGTTGAGTCTATCAGCACTAGGTTGAGATATTAGATGTTGCCTTTATATTAAAGAAATTGAAAAATTGTAGATGCGAACTTTTCACCACCAAACGCACTGTAGTTGTTTGGTTTGTCAGTTAACTGAAAACAATTGTTGCGACCAACAGTGGTAGTTGAAGGATGTGGTTATGGTGTGTATGTGTGTGTTGTGGTTTGTTCATATCCCTGCCAGCATTTGAAAGTGTGTTTCTCACTCCATTGCCTAAGAAGCCACTCCGGAGACACGCCAAGGAAAATCGTTGGTGAATTACACAAACTATGATTACCTTTTGTCGCGTATGCCGACACTTCGGAGTGACCTCTGAGTGACTTCCAAGGCGATTGCTTACATTTTTTTAAAGATTCACCACATTTGAACAAATATAGAACATTTTTCTAACTGGTGATTTTATGAGACGGTGGTGCAGTGGTAAGCATACTCGCATTGCACTCTGAAGGTCCGGGTTCGCTTCCCAATTCACATTTTAAAAAATTAACAAGTAAGAACGGCGTTAAGTTCGGCCGGGCCGAACTTGTTATACCCTACACCACATGTTGTATTGAAGTAAAATGGAATAATTAGTTTCCTTTTGTGTATGAAGAAGACTTAATACTAAATTTCAGCAAATTCGGTAAAACAATGTGAGGCACCATTCTATGGGGGCTATTGCAAAACGTCGATCTATACCGACAAATTTCTGACGGAAAGTTTTTAGGCTCAAAGAAGACTAAATACCAAATTTCTTATATTTCTGTAAGAGAATGTGGCTAAAACTTAAAAAATACCGAAAATCAAGAAGTACTCTTCTATGGGGATATAGGAAGACGTCGACCTATACTGATAATACTCTTCTGGAATATTTTATAACTCTTGGAAGACGATATAACGAATTTCAGCCATTTCGGTTGGATATTGACGTCACAATCTTCAGTATTACGAAAATCCGGAGGTACCGTTCTATGGGGTCTATATCGAAACGTGGACCTATACCGACGAATTTTATTCAGAAATGGGGCAACATGAAAGAGTGGACCTGTACAGACATATTTCTGGCGAACAGTTTTATATAACATTGAAGACTAAATACCAAATTTCAGCCATTTTGGTGGAATATTGAAGACACAACCTTCAAAATACGAAAAATCGGGGGGGTCCTTTTTCATGGGGGCTATATGAAGGCGTGGACCTATACCGACAAATTTAAAAGGGAAGTTTGAGTACCCCCAACGAAGTCTAAATACCAAATTTCAGCCATTTCGGTGGAATATTGAGGCCACAACATTCAAAATACCGAAAATCGGGAGGTACCGTTCTATGGGGGCTATATGAAGGCATGGACCGATACCGACAAAGTTCTGGAGGAAAGTTTTATACCACCAACGTAGACTAAGTACCAAATTTCAGCCATTTCGGTGTGATAATGAAGCAAAAACCTTCAAAATACCGAAAATCGGGAGGTACCGTTATATGGGGGCTATATGAAGGTGTGGACCGATACCAACAAAATTTTGGGTGAAAGTTTTATACCCCTAAAGAAGACTACGTACCAAATTTCAGCCATTTTGGTAGGATAATGAAGCTAAAACCTTCAAAATACCGAAAATCGGGAGGTACCGTTATATGGGGGCTATATGAAGGTGTGGACCGATACCGACAAAATTCTGGGGGAAACTTATGTACCCATAAAGAAGGCTACGTACCAAATTTCAGCCATTTTGGTAGGATAATGAAGCAAAAACCTTCAAAATACCGAAAATCGGGAGGTACCGTTCTATGGGGGCTATATGAAGGTGTGGACCGATACCAACAAAATTCTGGGGGAAAGTTTTATACCCCTAAAGAAGACTACGTACCAAATTTCAGCCATTTTGGTAGGATAATGAAGCTAAAACCTTCAAAATACCGAAAATCGGGAGGTACCGTTATATGGGGGCTATATGAAGGTGTGGACCGATACCGACAAAATTCTGGGGGAAACTTATGTACCCATAAAGAAGACTACGTACCAAATTTCAGCCATTTTGGTAGGATAATGAAGCTAAAACCTTAAAAATACCGAAAATCGGGAGGTACCGTTCTATGGGGGCTATATGAAGGTTTAGACCGATACCGACAAAATTCTGGGGGAAAGTTTTATACCCCTAAGGAAGACTACGTACCAAATTTCAGCCATTTTGGTAGGATAATGAAGCTAAAACCTTAAAAATACCGAAAATCGGGAGGTACCGTTCTATGGGGGCTGTATCAAAACGTGGACCGATATATCCCATTTTCAATACCAACCATCCTGCAAGTAATAAAAACTTCTGTACCAAATTTTGACTCTCTATCTATAAAATTGCGAGCTGTATCTTGATTTCAACAGACAGACAGACGGACGGACGGACGGACAGACGGACATGGTCAAATCGACATAGAATTGTATGCTGATCAATAATATATATACTTTATAGGGTCTCCGACGAATATTTCGATGTGTTACAAACGGATTGACAAATTTAATTATACCCTCCATATGGTGGAGGGTATAAAAAAAAAACTACATTCCACTTTAAACTTGTTGTTTTTTAAATTTGAAAACAACAAATATGAGATTAAGCTTGACTTACATACAAATCATTAGAATAAGCAAGTAACATGTGACTATTGGTGTAGATTGTGCCACTTCTTTTGACGTTTGCCTCTCGTATAACCTTTTCCAGCAGGATGTTGAAGAGATCACACGAAAGGCTATCTCCTTGTCTGAAACCTGTTTTGGTACAAAACTCTTCGGAGAGGTTCTTTCCTATTTTAACTGAGGATCTCGTGTCAGTTAAAGTCTTTGAACGCAACGGGCTGTCGAAGGCTGCTTTATAATCGACAAAAAGGTGGTAGTTGTCGATCTGCATCTCTTGGGTCTTCTCCAGGATTTGCCGCAGGGTAAATATCTGGTCAATGGTGGACTTGCCAGGTCTAAAGCCGCATTGGTATGGTCCAATTATCTCATTGACCATAGGCTTTAGTCGTTCGCACAATATCTCTGACACGATCTTGTAGGCAATAGGGAACCCCTATAATTAGAGCATACAGTCTTTTCTCCCTTCTTGTGGACGGGGCACAAGATACTCAGGTTCCAATCGTCCGGTACTCGTTCTTCCTGCCAGATGGTGCTAACTAGCTGATGAATACCTTATCAGCGTGTCGCCTCCGGTTTTGAACAGCTCTGCTGGTAAGCCATCGGCTCCTGCTGCCTTATTATTCTTCAGCCGATTTATTGCTGTCTTTACCTCATCTTGGCTGGGCGGTATACATTCAATAGCATATTCTGGGATTGGGACTGTGGTACCTTCGTCGTCTTCGCTGCTATTGGATACCAACAGTTTTGAAAAATGTTCTTTCTATATCCTGAGGACACTATCTGTATCAGTTGCCAAATTACCTTGCTGGTCTCTATAGGAGGATGTGCCTATACCAAAGTCATCAGTTTGATGCTTGGTTCTTTTGGTAGAATTTTCGGAGTTCATTCTGGCTCCTGTACATCTCCCGCTTTCTCCTCTCTCCTTTTCTCCCTGTATCTCTCTCGTGCGCTACGCGGTGCTACGGATTTTAGTGTAGCCCTATATGCCGCATTTTTCTCTTCGGTGGCAGAACGACACTCCTGATCATACCATGGATTCCTTGGTGGAGGTCTCTGGTATCCAAGTATGGATTTTGCGGCTGTTTGCATGGAGTGGGCAATGCTTTGCCATTGCGCTGATTTGTTATCGGGATGAGGAGTGCTTTGATTAAGCAATTGGGCTAGTTGAGTGGAATATGCTGTGATTGCAGCTTACCGATGTCTAACTTTCGTGTTGTGTCTGTTCGTACTTTGTTTGCTACGTTTAAGCGGGTGCGTACTTTTGCTGCAACAAGGTAGTGGTCTGAATCAATGTTTGCGCCTCGGAACGATCGTACATCCAACACGCTCGATGAATGTCTTTCATCTATCACAACATGATCAATTTGATTCCTTGTTTTCTGATCTGGAGACAGCCAGGTGCCCTTATAAATATCGAGATGATTAAATCTGGTACTGCTAACTATCATGATTTTTGCAGCTGCAAAGTCTATCAGCCTCATACCATTGTCAGATGTTTCACTGTGGAGACTGAATTTCCCGACTGTTGGCCCAAAGATATTCTCCTTTCCAATTTTGGCATTAAAATCGCCTAGAATGATTTTAATGTCATGGGCAGGGCAACGGTCATATGTTTCTTCTAAGCGCTCGTAAAATATATCTTTGGTCTTTTCGTCCTATTCTTCATGCTCCCACTGAAGAAAAGAGCGCAAATAAAGCTGTTGTTGAAGAATTTAGCTTTTATTCGAATTGCAGCAAGTCTTTCATTCACTGGAGTGAAGCTGGATACCAGATGTTTTAGTCTCCGACTAACTACAAATCCGCAACCAAACTCATGCTTTACGTCATGGCAGCTATAATACAGTGCGTCACCTTTGGGTGTTGTTGTGACGCCTTTCCCAATCCATCGTATTTCCTGTATGGCAGTAATATCGGCCTTGTACTTTTCAAGTACGTCTGCCAATGCGAAGACTGCACCTTCTCTATAGAGAGTGCGAACATTCCAGGTGCAGATTCGCAGATCATGGTCCTTAAAACGTTTGCGGGGTTCGTCAACTTTAGAGGGGTTTGTTTTTCTCTTCTTTCGTTTTTTCATAGTATGCTGTTTTTTTAGGGGAGGGTTACTAGCCCGACGCCCAAACCCAAGTTTTTAACGTTCTTATGGGAGAACGCGCGGCACATGTTAGCTCACTACCTTTAACGGGTGTTAAAGGCAGTTCCCCAGGTGACACCACGGGGAGGTCAGTGTCCACTTGAGATGAAAGAGGGACCAAGATAAATCCTGGGCTTTGCCATGTTAAAACCGGTCAGGACCGTTGCTTGGTATCATCCATCCCTACGTCACCCCTTAGAGTGAACTTATCCAAAATTGTGTGTGGGAGGTACCCGAAGGAGTGAACACATATAGTCCATACTCGAACCTGATATATTTCTGGTAGATATATTAGGATGTGTAAATTATGGACTAAATCGATCACCCCTATCAAGAGTTATCGTTTGAATTCTTTTTGGGGAGGTACCTAAAGGATTGGACCATATGGCTTATATTCGAACTTAAAATAAATTTGTACAAAATATGACGAAGGCCAACTACTACAGACGGTGTCATAGGGTGTTTCTGCAACTTTCAGATTATTTTCTCAGGAAGTATGGATTTGCCCCTGATGAAACTTGTACCGTCGTATAGGGGACAGTAAATACATGTTGCTACAACAAAAATCAAAGCGATTCGAGAGCAGTTCCTAAACTGAACTTTTCCGCAATTTAGTGTGAGAAGTACCTGAAGGAGTTGACATATATTGTCCATATTCAAACCAGATCTATGTCTCGTAGAAATATTACGATGTTCAAAGTATGGACAAAATCGGTTACTCCCTTCAAGATTTATCGTGCTCACAAATTTTCAGAACATTTTCGAGGTACCGGAAGGAGTGGACCGATCAAACCGATATAATCCATCTTCGAACTTAAACCAATTTTGTACAAGCCAAATTTTGGACTGAATCGTTTGATCCGTTCGAGAGTTATCGTGCGCACCAGCCAGACAGACAGACGGACGGACATGGCTTAATCAACTCCAAATTGTCTGAAACGGATTTCGTCCAAACATACTTGGGGTCTGAAACCATTATTTCGATGAGACACATTTTGCCCGTATGAAAGAGTATACCTCGTTAGCATAAATGCTGAAGGTGTAGATACCTCGAAATACACAAACTTGGGCAACGTCAGTTTATGGGGGTGTGGAGGTGGAGGGAAGAGGATTTTGTGTATTTGTAGACTAAAAAAGCGCGAAAACAAAAGTCCAATTCACAGTAAATTCGGTTGAAAATAGTAAAAAATCTAAAATCTGGTGGGACTATACCAAAACGTGGACCCATGGTGTCTGGTTTATTTGCAAGGTATGTTTTTTTAGGTTAGGTTAGGTTTAGGATGCGCAGCTGCCGTGCTGGCAACCACTCCACTCGGAGACTTTGGGGTCCATTGTGATCATCCTGACTATTGAGGTATATGTGTTGTATGTGATGATGATGTTATGATGTGATGGGAATGTAAGTCGGCTATGGATGAAGTGATTGTGGATCCGGCTATATGGTGATGTGTGCATGCAAATGGTGATGTTGTGAAGTAGAAGTGTGATGTGATGTTTGTTATGGATGAGGCTGTAAGCTGTTACGTGTCTGTAGATGATGATGTACGGATGATGGGTATATGGTGATTTGTGCATACGGTGATGATGGTGTGCAAGAGACATGGCTGTGATGTATATTCCGAATGGTGCTTTTTGCCTGCAGATGGTGATACAGGGCTGTTGATAATGATGATGAAGTGTGCTGTATGTGTAGGAGATGGTGTATTAGGCTGGAAAGACGGGAAAGGAGGGAAGTGTAGAGTGATGAGACGAGAGAGAGAGAAATAAGAAGAATGAGTGATTGTAGAGGAAAATACCAGATTTAGAAGAGGATTGATTATAAAAAAAAGTATATATAGGACTACTCAAAGCCTATGTTGATCTGCCCCAGAGTTAACTTAGGCTCTTGCACTAAGCTAACAAGACTGTAGGGTCAATGGAGGAGAAGAAAGAGAGAGATTCAATCACATGCGCGCCAAAAAGTCTATGTTTTTTGACCATCAGTCTAGGACACCTACACAGAAGGTGCTCGATTGTCTCCGTCTCCTCCTCATCCTCGCATAACCTACAATACTCAATGTTGTTATCATCCCACTTACATACATGTCATAGATCTTATTCGGCAATGGCCAGTTATGACCCCTGTAACGATTCTGAATTCTGACATGCAAAGTGAGAGAAGGGACACAGTTCTACACCCTGAGATTGCCGGCCAGATTGACTTAGATACCTTACATCCAGGTATGTCTTGCCAAATCCGTACGGTTTGCTCTGCGTAGAACTGCCTGAGTTTGCCGAGGAAGTAGCAGAGCGGTGGTATATTCAGTATCACCCCCTCTCTCACATAGTCCAATCTGGCTGTCTATCCGTTTCAGAATACTAGCATGTCCAAGCTCTGACCAACGCCACTGATTTATCTCCTTAAGCCTCAAGGCACTCCTGGATGCTTGCTACTGTGTCAGAATGTCCAGTGTTTGGAAATTCAAAACAGCATTCAGGGCTGTCTGAGAGGTGCTTTTTGCTGCCCCAGTTATGAGAACTGATGTAGCCCGTTGCACTGAAGATATCCTAGACAGGTTGGCGTTAATGTTCAGGACTTGCCACCAGACGAGACATCCATAGGTCAGAATGGGGCAGACCACTGCCCTATACAGCCAATGTATTACATGTGGCCTTAAGCCCCAGTTCTTACCTATGGAGTTCTTGCAAGAATAAAGTGCAATTAGACCTCTCTTAGTGCGCTCCTCCGTGTTCCTTTTCCATTTTAGCCGATGGTCGAGGATCACCCCCAGGTATTTCGAATCAGTAGAGAGGTATGTATGTTTAGTGTCTGCTATAATATTTTGTGCCCCTAGCTCAGAAGAAATATCAAATTTCATTCATTTTCGTTAATTAATGTGGCTAAAACTTTAAAAATACCAAAAAGTCGGGAGTACCGTTCAATGGGGGCTGTATCAAAACGTAGATCTGTACCGAGAAATTTCTGGAAGAACGTTTTGCAGCTGTAACGAAGACTAAATACCAAATTTCGGTTGAAAAATGTGGCTAAAACTTTCAAAATACCGAAAATCAAGGGGTGCCGTTCTTTGAGTGCTATATGGAGACGTGGACCTATAATGACTAATTTTTGGGAGAAAGTTTTGTAGCCTCGATGAAGACTAATTGCCAAATTTCAAACATTTGGGTGGGGTATTGAGGCCACAACCTTCAAAATACTGAAAATCGGGAGGTAATGTTCTGTGGGAGCTATTTGAAGAATGGAGCTATTATTCCGACTAGGAAAGCTTTATGCCCCTAACGAAGACTAAATACCAAATTTCAGATATTTCTATAGGAAATTAAGGTCACAACCTTCAAAATATCGAAAATCGGGAGGTACGGTTTTATAGGGGCTGAATGAAGACGTTGACCTTTACCGACAAATTTCTGGTGAAAAGTTGTATACCCGCAGCGAAGACTAAATGCCAAATTTCAGGCATTTCGGCCTCCAAAATACCGAAAATCGGAAGGTACCTTTCTATGGGGGGCTAGAGGAAGGCGTGGAGCTATGCCGATAAATTTCAAGCGAACAATTGCATACCCCCCACCGACGGCTAAATGCCAAATTTCTGCCATTTCGGTGGGATATTGAGGTTACAACCTTCAAAATAATAAAAATCTTGATGCACCCTGCTATGAAAGGGTATATGAAGACGTGGACCTACGTATACCGACAAATTTCTGGTGGTAAGTTTTATTCCCCCAACGAAAACTATGTACAGAATTTCAGCCATTTTGGTGTGATATTGATGCCACAACCTTCAAAGTACTGAAAATCGGGAGGTAACGTTCTATGGAAGCTATATACCATCAAATTTCAGGTTGAAAGTTGTATACCCCCCAAACGAAAACTAAATATCAAATTAAATCCATTTTGTTCAAAGTACCGAAAATCGGGAGGTACCCTTTTGTGCTGCCATTTCGGCGTGCTAATGACGCTAAAACTTTCAAAATAACGAAAATCGGGAGGTACCCTTCTATGGGGGCTATGACCTATACTGAAGGCTTGGACCTATAATGGCAAATTTTAAGTGGAAAGTTTTTTGTGCTGCCATTTCGGTGTGCTAATGACGCTAAAACCTTCAAAATAACGAAAATCGGGAGATACCCTTCTATGGGGGCTATGTCCTATACTGAAGGCTTGAACCTATAATGGCAAATTTTAAGTAGAAAGTTTTGTGCTGCCATTTCGGTGTGCTAATGACGCTAAAACCTTCAAAATAACGAAAATCGGGAGATACCCTTCTATGGGGCTATGCCCTATACTGAAGGCTTGAACCTATAATGGCAAATTTTAAGTAGAAAGTTTTGTACTGCCATTTCGTTGTGCTAATGACGCTAAAACCTTCAAAATACCGAAAATCGGAAGGTACCCTTCTATGGGGGACATGACCTATAATGAAGGCTTGAAATTATAACGCAAAATTTTAAGTGGAAAGTTTTGTGCTGCCATTTCGGTGTGCTAGTGACGCTAAAACCTTCAAAATAACGAAAATCGGGAGATACCCTTCTATGGGGGATCTGACCTATACTGAAGGCTTGGACCTATAATGGCAAATTTTAAGTGGAAAGTTTTTTGTGCTGCCATTTCGGTGTGCTAATGACGCTAAAACCTTCAAAATAACGAAAATCGGGAGATACCCTTCTATGGGGGCTATGCCCTATACTGAAGGCTTGAACCCATAATGGCAAATTTTAAGTGGAAAGTTTTGTGCTGCCATTTCGGTGTGCTGATGACGCTAAAACCTTTAAAATACCGAAAATCGGGAGGTACCCTTCTATGGGGGCTATGACCTATACTGAAGGCTTGGACCTATAATGGCAAATTTTAAGTGGAAAGTTTTTTGTGCTGCCTTTTCGGTGTGCTAATGACGCTAAAACCTTCAAAATAACGAAAATCGGGAGGTACCCTTCTATGGGGGATCTGACCTATACTGAAGGCTTGAACCTATAATGGCAAATTTTAAGTAGAAAGTTTTGTACTGCCATTTCGTTGTGCTAATGACGCTAAAACCTTGAAAATGCCGAAAATCGGGAGGTACCTTTCTATGGGGGCTACATCAAAACATGGGCCTATACCAATACCAAACTTCCGATGAGTAATAGAAACGTCTGTACCTAATTACAAAGCTCTATCTTAAATATTGCGAGCTGTATCTTGATTTCAAAAGATAGACGGGCATACGGACGGACGGAGATACGGACAAGGCTATATAACCTTAGAAATATGTCACAAACGGAATGACAAATTTAAGTATACATTTCTTATTATGGTACATACTTACTTAGCTGGCCCATTACAGAACATTTGCTCCGTAGGCCGAACTAAGAAAAGATCTCCATTTCTCTCTATTTGTTGCTTCGCACTCTGGAATACCGCGCCTTTTCATCTCATCAAGTGGATGTTTGCGCCATCTATTCCTTGGCCTGCCAATTCTGCGTGCATCGCCAAGCGATCCGTATTTATACGCCTTTTTAGCGGGTTCATCATCGCTCATTCTTATGATATGGCCTACCCAATCGTTGCATCTCGATACGTTTAACAATATTGATGTCGTTGTATAGCAGATACAGCTCGTGGTTCATACGACGTCGATATTCACCGTCAACGCAGATTGGCCCTTAGATCTTTCGAAGAATTTTTCTCTCAAACACACCAAGCACTGCCATGTCTGTTTGCGAAAGTACCCAGGCTTCGGATCCATACATCAGCGCGGGTAGTATCAGTGTTTTGTAGAGCGTTATTTTTGTTTGACGAGATGTGGCTTAGTTTTTAAACTGTTTACTTAAACCAAAGTAGCATCTGTTGGCCAATACAATTATTATTTTTATTTCACAACTGATGTCGTTTGTTGTGTTTACGGAGGTACCGATGTAGACGAAGTCTTTTACTACCTCAATATTATAGGAACCAACTTCCACAGTCGGTCCGCGCTCAATGGACGCATTGCGCGTCGACACCATCAACTTGGTCTTCTCACCGTTTACCGCCAGACCCACTTTAGCAGATTCTCCTTCGACCTTCATAAAGGTATCAGTTACTTCTTTTACTGATCGGCCCATGATGTCTATATCATTAGAATAAGCAAGTAACATGTGACTATTGGTGTAGATTGTGCCACTTCTTTTGACGTTTGCCTCTCGTATAACCTTTTCCAGCAGGATGTTGAAGAGATCACTCGAAAGGCTATCTCCTTGTCTGAAACCTCTGTTGGAACCAAACTCTTCGGAGAGGTTCTTTCCTATTTTAACTGAGGACCTTGTGTCAGTTAAAATCTTTGGACGCAGCGGGCTGTCGAAGGCTGCTTTATAATCGACAAAAAGGTGGTAGGTGTCGATCTGCATCTCTTGGGTCTTCTCCAGGATTTGCCGCAGGGTAAATATCCGGTCAATGGTGGACTTGCCAGGTCTAAAACCGCATTGGTATGGTCCAATTATCCCGTTGACCATAGACTTTAGTCGTTCGCACAATATCCCTGACACGATCTTGTAGGCAATAGGGAACCCCTATAATTAGAGCATACAGTCTTTTCTCCCTTTTTGTGGACGGGGCACAAGATACTGAGGTTCCAATCGTCGGCTACTCGTTCTTCCTGCCAGATGGTGCTAACTAGCTGATGAATACCTTATCAGCGTGTCGCCTCCCGTTTTGAACAGCTCTGCTAGTAAGCCATCGGCTCCTGCTGCCTTATTATTCTTCAGCCGATTTATTGCTGTCTTTACCTCATCTTGGCTGGGCGGTATACATTCAATAGCATCTTCTGGGATTGGGACTGTGGTATCTTCGTCGTCTTCGCTGCTATTGGATACCAACAGTTTTGAAAAATGTTCTTTCCATATCCTGAGGACACTATCTGTATCAGTTACCAAATTACCTTGCTGGTCTCTACAGGAGGATGTGCCTGTACCAAAGTCATCAGTTTGATGCTTGATTCTTTGGTTGAATTTTCGGACTTCATTCTAGCTCCTGTACATCTCCCGCTTTCTCCTCTCTCCTTTTCTCCCTGTATCTTACTCGTGCGCTACGCGTTGCTACGGATTTTAGTGTAGCCCTATATGCCGCATTTTTCTCTTCGGTGGCAGAACGACACTCCTGATCATACCATGGATTCCTTGGTGGAGTTCTCTGGTATCCAAGTATGGATTTTGCGGCTGTTTGCATGGAGTGGGCAATGCTTTGCCATTGCGCTGATATGTTATCGGGATGAGGAGTGCTTTGATTAAGCAATTGGGCTAGTTGAGTGGAATATGCTGTGGCTATCTGTTGTGATTGCAGCTTAGCGATGTCTAACTTTCGTGTTGTGTCTGTTCGTACTTTGTTTGCTACGTTTAAGCGGGTGCGTACTTTTGCTGCAACAAGGTAGTGGTCTGAATCAATGTTTGCGCCTCGGAACGATCGTACATCCAACACGCGCGATGAATGTCTTTCATCTATCACAACATGATCAATTTGATTCCTTGTTTTCTGATCTGGAGACAGCCAGGTGCCCTTATGAATATCGAGATGATTAAATCTGGTACTGCTAACTACCATGTTTTTCAGCTGCAAAGTCTATTAGCCTCATACCATTGTCAGATATTTCACTGTGGAGACTGAATTTCCCGACTGTTGGGCCAAATATATTCTCCTTTCCAATTTTGGCATTAAAATCGCCTAGAATGATTTTAATGTCTGGGCAGGGCAACGGTCATATGTTTCTTCTAAGCGCTCGTAAAATATATCTTTGGTCTTTTCGTCCTTTTCTTCAGTGGGAGCATGAGCGCAAATAAAGCTGATGTTGAAGAATTTAGCTTTTATTCGAATTGCAGCAAGTCCTTTCATTCACTTGGGTGAAGCTTGATACCAGATGTTTTAGCATCCGACTAACTACGAATCCGCAACCAAACTCACGCTTTACGTCATGGCAGCTATAATACAGAGCGTCACCTTTAGGTGTTGTTGTGACACCTTTCCCAATCCATCGTATTTCCTGTATGGCAGTAATACGGGCTTCTACTTTTCAAGTACGTCTGCCAATGCGAAGACTGCACATTCTCTATAAAGGGTGCGAACATTCCAGGTGCAGATTCGCAGATCATAGTCCTTAAAACGTTTGCGGGGTTCGTCAACTTTAGAGGGATTTGTTTTTTTTTCTTTCGTTTTTTCATAGTATACTGTTTTTTCTAGGAGAGGGTTACTAACCCGACGCCCAAACCCGAGTTTTGGGCGTCACATGTTAGCTCACTACCTTTAACGGGTGTTAAAGGCAGTTTCCCAGGTGACACCACGGAGAGGTCAGTGTCCACTTGAGATGAAAGAGGGACCAAGATAAATCCTGGGCGTTGCCATGTTAAATCCGGTCAGGACCGTTCCTTGGTATTTTCCATCCCCTACGTCACCCTTCTTATTATGGTGGAGGGTATAATTAGTGCCTTACAAACATTTATATCGTGCAGACGTATTGAGTATCAGCCTTTAGCTTAAAGAGGGTATATACACTTTGATAGACGGTTTTACAATTGATTTAGTCATGTCCGTCCGTCTGTCTGTCGGTCTGGCTGGTGCACACGATAACTCTCGAACGGTTCAACAGATTTGGTTCAAATTTTGTTATATCTTAATATTTTGTCCAAACTTTATTAAAGTTCTTAGATAGGCAATATGGGTCAACTCATTCCGGTACCCATGCCACAAAAGTTCAAAAAAATTTCGCTAAAATGATGTGCACGCTAACTCTCCACAAGGGAAACCAAATTGATTATAACTTTGCATATGGTAATATAACTTCCAGGCATAGATCAAGTTTGAATATGGTCTAATTCGGTATACTTCAGCTATAATTTATTGTTAATTTTTGAAATACATATTCATAATTTTCACTGATTTTTTTTTTTAAATTTGTTAATGTTTCTCAAACTTTATGTTGAATTATGACGTGCAATATCATGCGCAGCTATATGTTGCACAATTTGGGATGGGATGAATATGTTCTTGGGCGTCGTGTATAGTACCATTGGAGACTATCTGGAAACCACCATTATGATGCCTTCTTTTATGACCATGGGATAATATATGTGCCGAATAGTTTGGAATGATCAGCAACAAGCTCAAAATAATTAACTTCCAAGTACAGTGAAACAACATGCTGGCCTTTTATAATGAACTAACGAATGAAACTGTAAAGAATGCCACAATTTAAATGCTCTTTTATATGTTTACCAGATATTGGCTGATATGCAATGAATACAATGACCACATCTTAGTCACCATCAAAGGAAGTGGGATTTCCTTTATTAAATAATGTTACAGAATTTAAATTGAATGATTTCATTATGACGATGAGCATCATCATTTATTTCTGCAAAATGAAGTGGAGTTTTCTATTACTCGGTAAAAGCTGAAAATAGCCAGGAAAACCGATTGACACATACCACTTATTCTTCGGCTATAAAAGTGTTCCTAACCATGCTGAGTTTAATATCCTTGAAATGCAAGACGGCATTGAAAGTTGAAATAGAAACAAACCTTTCGGAATAGATCAAAAAGTCAGAAAATCCACAAATTGTACTTGAATATACTTCTAAGCAGAACGGATAGATTTTACTTTTTCATTTTTTTTTGTATTGGGGAGAGGAAGATATTCGAATACATACACAAATAGAGGAGCGAATGAATGGTTGAAATTAACGAAGATGGTAATATAGGGCGAGACGAAGAGAAACTTTTCGATCGTTTCTATAATTTTAAGTTACTTTCATGCACTGTAACGCTCCAAAAGTCGTGATCTCGGATCTCTCGTTTTTGGTTTCAGGAAATTGATTATGTTTTAAAAAATAAACTTAATTCAAAGGACTTTTGAATTAAATTTTAAATTAACGGCCGAACGTCATACACTAGACCCATACTACCACAGTAATGAACACCCCTAGTGGGAACTGTGTTTTAACTTGAAGTTGGTCGCACTTGGTTGGCGCAGCCACTACCGCCACGCTATAAAAGGAAATGCCTTGTAGTCACTCGGGACCAGGGATGGAAAATTCAGTACAATAGTACTTTTTTCAGTACCATTTCACTATAAAAAGTACCGAAGTACCCCCGCAGCCAATTCAGTACCATTTCAAATACTCTAGTCCCACAGGTTGAAAAATTTTCTGTGAAACTAAAAATGCAAAATTTACACAGCTCCCAAGATTAAAATGTTTATATATGCAAAATGTATGTACATTCATATTGGGAATATACCAAAATATGAACCTTTATTGATCATTTTCTTCGCGCAGCTCTTCCACTCATTTAGAAACCAAGCTACAGCCACTAAATCATACTAGTCATTTAAAAGACTTCACATCGAGCGGTATCGTAGTACCTTCTGAGAAGATGCAAGATCTCTTCTATGGGCTACATTAGTTCTGGCAAACTATCGATAGTCCGACTATCGCATTGAATACTGACGTAAAACAAAGTTAATATCGGTCGCTAAGACATGTTTTGGGCTACCTGTTACGAATTATTTAAAAAATAATTTGATTAGAGTTCAATAAAAATGATTTACGACAGCGATCAAAACGAAAGTCGGACTATCGATAGTTTGCCGCCACTAGGCTATATTAAAACATGCATCTATACCCACAATTGTCTATTGGAATGTTTTATACCCATATCGAATAAAAAACCTAATTTCAGTTATTTCGATGGGATAATGAGCCTACACCTTTAAAATTCCGAAAATCGGATAGTACCGTTAAATTGGGGCTATAGCAGAACGTAGACCTGCACTGTCAAATTTCTGGGAGTGAATTTTGCAACCCCAACGAAGACTAAATACCAAATTTCAACAATTTTGGGTCAAACCTTCAAAATATCGAAAATCGTTAGGAACGGGTAGAGTCTTAGACGGATATTTTCATGTGTTATACACGGAAACAAAGTTAATACACTCCAGGAAGGTAAACACAAATATATGATTTTGGAACATTCTTCAAATTTCATGATATAAACCTTTGTTGTTGTTTTTACCGAGTAAACATTTTTACTTAAAAAAGTACCTTTTCAATGAAAAAAGTACCATTTTAGTACATTTTTGAATTTTTAATTTTCCATCCCTGCTCGGGACAGACAGTTGTCTGTTGACCGCTGACGAGTTAACTGGGGTATGACAAGTACCAATCTTTTGACTCTGTGGGATAGTAGTGAGTTAACTCGGGTATGATAAGTACCAATCTTTTAACTTTTGTCGTACGCCAGCGTTGCTGTGGTTTGTTTCTCTTTTTCGTTGTTACAACATAAATAAACATTTACGGCAGGGCTGAGCGCGCATGTGTGCTAGCACACAGGCAAATTATGAAAACGTACTCTTAATTTTGTTTATACCCTCAGCATTTATGCTAACGAGGGTATATCACCAATATTTTTGAAAATTTAACATAGCTGAAGCCAAGGTTTGCCCTTTTAGAACACGCGACTTGTGATTGTATATTATACAAATTAAATGTTTATGGATAAAATGAAACGTTTTTGGACGTGGCAAAAAATATTGGCCTCAAAAGTTAATTTGCGTGGAAGCTGTGGCTATATTTATGTTAGAAAATGGGTAAAAATGGGTTGAAGCCAACGTGTCTTTTTTTGTTTTCTCTCGATTTGTGAGTAAACCACACTTCTCACGATTTTCCTGTCAAAGTAAAAGTAGAAGCCAACTAAATAAGGATAATCTCACTAATGTATAACTTTTCAAAATTTCATCAGCGTCTACCAATAAATGACGTTGACATTTTGAAGCCAAATTTACAGTGTTTTTTGACATTTTCTTCTAGTCGCGTTCCGCAAACAGATTTTTCAAAAAGGCTTTAATAGGATTATAGTACTTGCGATTCTGAGCTTTTTGATACGTATATCGTGAATGTAGCCTCCACAGCTTCACTGAAATATGTATCGAAATGACGAAATGTTGTGTGAATATTTTTCTAAAAATCATATTATTCGGGCCTAATTTTTACAATTGTCATTCGATTTCCTCGTACTTGATTGCACATTTTAGTTTTTTACGTTCCGGATCTAATAAATCATTCTCCGTGAAAATTCATCCACTAAAACGCGTGTTACAAGAAAATCCTAAGTAGAAAAATCACCTAAAATTGTTTTTGGAAATATCGCGTATTTTATCGCGTTTTCTGCGGTTCGTTTCCACTGCAATGAAACAACTAATACAGCATCTTTGTTTTAGCGGAAACAGAGATTTGAAAACTTCACTGATAAGGGAGCTACATTCATTTTATCCCAAAAAATAGTGTGTGATGCTACATCCACGGTTCTTCGTTGACCGTCTTGAAATAGATATATATCGATGTAGATTTTTATGGTGGACACTGAAATCGGATGCGGACAAAAAGCATACGCACTCCGCGCAAGTTAGCGACGTTATATAGGTTTTTAGGAACTAAGATGCAGCCGGTGCTACATCTTAGCCACCAAATTAAATTTCGAAAACTATATTCAAATTAAAAGATACGGTATTACTGTACATGAAAATCACATGCGGACAAACTGATTTTGATAATTACGCGATTTACACGTATTTAAAAATGCATATAAATAAAAATGGGTTATTTGACCTCTATTTCCATTTCAGAAGCTTTGACATATATCCCCATCAACCCAATTAGCTTCCCTAATGGGAAAGCTTTAATATGAATGTCAATAAAGCAAAATCCGTCTATTTTGTTGGGAGATTTAAGCAAAATGAAGGAAGTATTCCTATAAATTTTTACAATATTTTCTACTACATAATGCATGTGAAAAATATTTTTTTAAACAAAAAATTATTTTTTTGACCGAAATATGTGCTTATTTTGGCTGTAACATCCAAACTATAACACCAATCTGTATGCTTGTAGTCTCATTTGATTTGCCGTGAAGTTTGGATCCACAACAATTTTTTTTGTAATTTTATGACCACTAAATGGGCCTTAATTTTGAAAAAAGTAGACTTATATTCAATAATTTATCAATTTTTTGTACATTCCGCGAATTCTGTGTAATATTTTGCAGGTATTATGCAATCTACTCGCTGAAGTAACTTCGAGAGAACTTTTTTGTAACAATTGTGCTCATTAAAATAATTAGCGTTTCTATAATATTTTCTTTCTTAAAAAGCGAAATAAAAGCGCCATAGCTTTTGTCCGCAACAACCAAAAATTGGCTCGCGACCAGATTCGTACTCGGAATTTTTTTCTTAACCTACATATCAAAAATCGTTGATGTAGCGCGAAAAAAAATTATCCTTTTTTTTCTGAAATGGAATATGAAATAATTGACAATATTCCTGATATACACTTTCATACGGGCAAAATGTGCCTCATCGAAATAATGGTTTTAGACCCCAAGTATGTTTGGACGAAATGTGTTTCAGACAATTTGGAGTCGATTGAGCAATGTCCGTCCGTCTGTCAGGCTGGCTGGAGCGCACGATAACTGTCGAACGGATGAACCGATTCGGTTCAAATTTTGGCTTTCGTAATATTTTGCCCAAACTTAGTTTAAGTTCGAAGATGGGCTATATCGGTCCACTCCTTCCGGTACCTCCCACACAAAAGTTCGAAACTGTTCGGAAAATTTATGCGCACGATAACTCTTGAAGGGAGTAACCGATTTGGTCCATACTTTGCACATCCTGAAACGTGTACCAGACTTAGATAAGGTTTCAATATAGGCTCAATCGGTCCACACCTTCGGGTACCTCCCACACAAAATTTCGGAAAAGTTCAGTTTAGGACCATCTCTCGAATCGCTTTGATTTTTGTTTTAGCGACTTGTATTCACTGTCCCCCATACGACGGTACAAGTTTCCTTAGGGGCGAGTCAATACTTCCCGAGAAAATAGCCTGAAAGTTGCCAAAAGCCCCCTATGACAAGATAACTCTCGAACGGATCTGCCGATTCGGTCCAAAATTTGGCCTTAGTAATATTTTGTCTAAACTAGTTTAAGTTCGAAGACAAGTCATACCGGTCCACTCCTTCAGATACCACCCCCAAAAAAGTTCAAAAATGTTCGGAAAACTTGTTCGTACGGTAACTCTTGAAGGGAGTGGCCTAATTGGTCCACACTTTACACATCCTAATATATCTACTAAATATAGATCAGGTTCAAATATGGACTATGGACTTGTCCACTCCATCCGGTACGTCCCACACAAAATTTCGGATATGTTCACTTTAAGACTTGCTATCGAATCACTTTGATTTTTGTTGAAGCAACTTGCATTCGCTGCCTCAATTACGACGGTAAAAGTTTTTCCAGGGACAAGTCAATAATTCTTGAGCAAACAGCCCGAAGGTTGTAAAAACCCCCTATGGCGCCATATGTAGTGGCTGGAGATCCACTTCCATAATGGTCAATGTAGATCCATTCCTCTTAATATCTCCTCCGCAAAACTTTTGATCTTTAATCCTAATCAACATTTTTGTCCGTTCAAATGCCCAACATTTTTAAAACCCCCTAAATACATACATATTTTGGGAAAAATTTGTTTCAATATACACAGGCTGAGGGTGTATCTCTGTCGGCAAAGCCGACTGATTCTTTTTTACTTGTTTTCTTTTTTATACACTCCACCATAGTATGGAGGGTATATTAAGTTTGTCATTCCGCTTGTAACACATCGAACTAATCATTTGCGACCCTATAAAGTATATATATTCTTGATCAGGATAAAATTCTAAGACGATCTAGCCATGTCCGTCTGTCCGTCCGTCCGCCCGTCTGTTGTAATCACTCTAGCATACGCAAAAATTGAGATAGAGTGCTGAAATTTTGCACCCGAGGGTCTTTTTTCCATAGGCAGGTAAAGTTCGAAGATGGGCTATATCGGTCCACTCTTTGATATAGCCCCCATATAACGGTACCTCCGGATTTGAGGTATTTTGACGTTCTTCGCCACATTTGCAGACCGAATTAGCTATAACTTGGCACTTAGGGTTCCAAGTGATCAACAAACATATATCCCAAAGCATATGGGCATAGGTCCATGTTTTGGTATAGTCATCATATAACGGTACCTCCCGATTTTCGGTATTTTGAGAATTTTAGCCACAATTTTTAACCGAACTATCTGCAATTTGACATTTGAGCTTCTTAGTGGTCATGAAACATCTCCACCAAACATCGTCAACATAGGTCCATGTTTTGGTATAGCCCTCATATATCAGTACCTACCGATTTTCGGAATTTTGAGAATTTTGGCTACAATTTTTAACCGAACTAGCTGTAATTTGCCATTTGAGGTTCTCAGTGGTCATAAAATATCTCCACCAAACATCGTCAACACAGGTCCATGTTTTGGTATAGCCCCCATATATCGGTACCTCCCGATTTTCGGTATTTTGAGAATTTTAGTTACAATTTTTAACCGAATTAGCTGTAATTTGCCATTTGAGGTTCTCAGTGGTCATGAAATATCTCCACCAAACATCGTCAACATAGGTCCATGTTTTGGTATAGCCCCCATATAACCGTACCTCCCGATTTTCGGTATTTTGAGAATTTAAGCTGCAGTTTTTAACCGAACTAGCTGTAATTTGACATTTGAAGTTCTCAGTGGTCATAAAACATCTCAAAAAGAACATCGTCCACACAGGTCCATGTTTTGGTATAGCCCCCATATAACGGTATCTCCCGATGTTCCGTATTTTGAGAATTTTAGCTGCAATTTTTAACCGAACTAGCTGTAATGATCGGTATTTTGAGAATTTTAGCTACAATTTTGTCTATTCAAAAATAATCGTCAATATAGATCCATGTTTTGGAATATCCCCCATATAACAGTACCTCCCGATTTTCGGTATTTTGAGAGTTTTAGCTGCAATTTTTAACCGAACTAGCTGTAATTTGACATTTAAAGTTCTCAGTGGTCATAAAACATCTCAAAAGGAACATCGTCCACATAGGTTCATGTTTTGGTATAGCCCCATATAACGGTATCTCCCGATTTTCGGTATTTTGAGAATTTTAGCTGCAATTTTTAACCGTACTAGCTGTAATGATCGGTATTTTGAGAATTTTAGCTACAATTTTTTCCATTCAAAAATAATCGTCAATATAGGTCCATGTTTCGGTATATCCCCCCATATAACGGTACCTCCCGATTTTCGGGAATTTTCAGTGGCCACGAAATTTCTTCACTAAAATTCGTCAACATGGGTCCATTTTTGAGGGTCTACATTGTTTTGATGAAACTAACCTCAAATTGACTCTTGAAGTTCCCTGCAGCTATAAAACTTTTCCGCCAAAAAAATTTAAAGATAGGTTGACTCTTTGATATAGCCCCGTAGGTGGTACCTTTCACCTAGCTGAACACATTTTTTAGATTAGATTAGATAACACTGTGCAACAAAATGGAGGTGAAAGTCTGGGGCACGGAAAATTCCTCTAGGGGAAAAAAGGAAGATAATCGAATCGAGAGTAACAACAGGGCTCTCGCAGCTGCGAAATGCTGGTTTATAATAAAGAGCTGTGTGCATGGTGTAATAGGAGACACAGACGTTTTGTGATATGTATGCGTAAAACGCGTGTGTATCGTGCTTTGTTGTTGTTAACCAACGTAACCCTGCCAACATTTTTTTCAATTTTTGGAAGATTGTTCGCTTAGATTAATCTTCTGTGATTCCCTACGGCGCTTATTAACAACCGAATACGAAAAGAAAAGAACATCGTTGAGTAAAGACGGTATAGTGAGTGAACAAATACGTATTTTGTCTCTTCTTAAAAAAAATATTGCTTTTTAGTAAATTAAATGTTCAATACATTTTATAATTGAATCAAAAAGGTGAATGGAAATATTTTATTGGACAAGGATACATGCATACATACAAATGTATATTTGAAATATGGATGTACCTATTTATCTACATATCGTCACCATAAATGCCCGAAGACGTAACCCACAAAACCAAAACTTTACAGGAGAAGCAAAAAACGTTATAAAATTAAAAACTGTTTTATGGAATATTAATCTTATGGCGGCAAGTATATGGGATATTATCGATCATATACGAAGGGGAATTAGTAGTGAAACTAAAACCGCTGAAGTGCTTAGTTTTGAGATCCTCCATTACAACAAAATCTGCAATATTATCCCATTTTCCGAAATGCCATTTCTTGAATAGCATCGTTGTTTTTGAACGTAGAAGCTTGAAATTTTGTCAGAGCATGTATTTTAGCTTTATGTATCAGATTACGTCAAAAAACGAATTTAGATTTTCATGTCGGTTACGTCTTCGGGCATTTATGGTGACGATATACAAAATTGAAATTTGTTTGTACGTTTGTTGGTTTGTTTGTGCCCTATAGACTCGAAAACCGCTGAACAGATCTTACTGAAATGTTTAGGTTACATTGCTACATGGCCTGTAATGAAAATAGCCTATATCATTTTTTTTGAAATTTCGCGTTGATCTGGAGATATAGCACCAAACCGCAGGTACCTCCAAAAAAATTTAGATTTTGTATGCAAATATCTTTAGAACCAATTTCGCTGAAATTTTGAATTTCTGATGGAATTTGTTCCAGAAATAAATGTGCCAAATTATATTGAGATTGGTTCTGATTTGGATATAGCTCCCATATACATATATTTTCGGCTGATTTCATTATTTTATGCACCAAACACGATATATATGTCAAATTTAGCTGAAATTTTGAATTTCTGGCGGAATTTGTTCTAGAAATAAATATCGTGATCGGTTCAGATTTGAGTATATGTCTCATATATATTTTCGACAGATTTCCTGTATTTTATGCACCAATATTTTATGTCCAATTTCGCTGAAATTTGGAATGTGTTACAAAACATGTTCTAGAAATAAATGTGCCAAATTATATCGAAATCGGTTCAAATTTGGATAGAGCACCCATATATATTTTCGGCCGATTTTCCGCATTTGATGCACCAAACACACTATATATGTCCAATTTCGCTGAGATTTGGAGGGTATGACGGAATTTGTTCTAGAAATAAATGTGCTAAATTATATAGAGATCGGTTCAGATTTGAATAGAGCTCCCATATATAATTTCGGCCGATTTCCATATTATGTTATTATGATACATATGGTATATGATATATATAATATATTATATATATATATATATATATATATATATATAATATGATATATATGATATACTAGCAAAGTACCCGCTACTTCGTATGCGAAAGGATATAAAAAACAAATAAACAATATATAATATGGAAATGGAGAACACTGAAAGTTGTATTGTACTTATACCGCTTTAGTTCGATTTTCAAAAAGATCAGCCGTAACTCACCCTTACATGTAAACAGCGAGACCAACATTGCACACCAATACTCACACCAAATCCAAAAAATACAGATTCCAGCACTGTCCCTACACCCAAAAACAAATTGAGTGTCATTAAGTACTCTTCATACCCATAAGCACGATTTTCCAAAAATACCTCAATCCTTCACTTCACCAGTATTCTTAATTCCAAAAAACAGGATTCCAGCGCTATCAGTGCACTCAAATTCAAATTGTACCATTTGGTATATTTCGTACGAATTTCAAAAACTACCTCCATGTCTCAATCCTACACTCCAACCGTAGTCTTACCAAATTCCAGGGTTCCAGATCTATCCGCTCCGCCAAATACCCACTGTACCAAATTTAGTACCATTTAGTACTTTTCGTTCCCATAAGTACGAGTTACCAAAACTACCACAATCCTACACTCCAACAGAAATCTCAATTCCACATTTCAGGATTCTAGGTCTATCCGTTGACCCAAATTCAAAATATACCAAATGTAGTGCTTTTCATATCCATAAGTACGAATTTCCAAAACTACCCCAATCCTACACTTCAACATTAATCTCAATTATGAATTTAAGGTTTCCAGCTGTATTCGTTCACCCAAATCCAAACTTTACCAAATTTAGGATTTTTCTCACCCGTAAGTAAGAATTTGCAAAACTAATTCCATCTTGCACCCAAACTGCAAGCTTAATTCTAAATTTCATTATTCCAGCTCTGTTTGTTCACCCAAATCCAAATTTGGAGAGAAATTTTGAGGTCCTTTAAGAAATCCTGCGAACAATACCAGAATCCTCTTCTTCGATACCAAGCTTATCCTCGAGGCGTCGCGATATCTCCGAAACTAGAAGAGATAGAACAAATCTGGCAAAAATTCGAGATCAAATCTGGCAAAAATTCGAGATTATTTTTATAAAAGTCGCGATATCTCCGAAACTAGAAGCGATAGAGCAAATCTGGCAAAAATTCGAGATTATTTTTATAAAAGTCGCGATATCTCCGAAACTAGAAGAGATAGAGCAAATCTGGCAAAAAAATATTCGAGATCATTTTTATAAAAGTCGCGATATCTCCGAAACTAGAAGAGATAGAGCAAATCTGGCAAAAATTCGAGATCATTTTTATAAAAGTCGCGATATCTCCGAAACTAGAAGAGATAGAGCAAATCTGGCAATAATTCGTGATCTTTTTTATAAAAGTCGCGATATCTCCGAAACTAGAAGAGATAAAGCAAATCTGGCAAAAATTCGAGATCATTTTTATAAAAGTCGCGATATCTCCGAAACTAGAAGAGATACAGCAAATCTGGCAAAAATTCGAGATCATTTTTATAAAAGTCGCGATATCTCCGAAACTAGAAGAGATAAAGCAAATCTGGCAAAAATTCGAGATCATTTTTATAAAAGTCGCGATATCTCCGAAACTAGAAGAGATAAAGCAAATCTGGCAAAAATTCGAGATCATTTTTATAAAAGTCGCGATATCTCCGAAACTAGAAGAGATACAGCAAATCTGGCAAAAATTTGAGATCATTTTTAAAAAAGTCGCGATATCTCCGAAACTAGAAGAGATAGAGCAAATCTGGCAATAATTCGAGATCATTTTTATAAAAGTCGCGATATCTCCGAAACTAGAAGAGATAGAGCAAATCTGGCAATAATTCGAGATCTTTTTTATAAAAGTCGCGATATCTCCGAAACTAGAAGAGATAGAGCAAATCTGGCAAAAATTCGAGATCACTTTTATTAAAGTCGCCATATCTCCGAAACTAGAAGAGATAGAGCAAATCTAGCAAAAATTCGAGATCAATTTTATAAAAGTCGCGATATCTCCGAAAGAAGAAGAGATAGAGCAAATCTGGCAAAAATTCGAGATCATTTTTATAAAAGCCGCGATATCTCCGAAACTAGAAGAGATAGAGCAAATCTGGCAAAAATTCGAGATCATTTTTATAAAAGTCGCGATATCTCCGAAACTAGAAGAGATAGAGCAAATCTGGCAAAAACTCGAGTTCTTTTTTATAAAAGTCGCGATATCTCCGAAACTAGAGGAGATAAAGCAAATCTGGCAAAAATTCGAGATCATTTTTATAAAAGTCGCAATATCTCCGAAACTAGAAGAGATGGAGCAAATCTGGCAAAAATTGGAGATCATTTTTATAAAAGTCGCGATATCTCCGAAACTAGAAGAGATAGAGCAAATCTGGCAAAAATTCGAGTTCTTTTTTATAAAAGTCGCGATATCTCCGAAACTAGAAGAGATAAAGCAAATCTGGCAAAAATTCGAGATCATTTTTATAAAAGTCGCGATATCTCCGAAACTAGAAGAGATAAAGCAAATCTGGCAAAAATTCGAGATAATTTTTATAAAAGTCGCGATATCTCCGAAACTAGAAGAGATAGAGCAAATCTGGCAAAAATTCGAGATCATTTTTATAAAAGTCGCGATATCTCCGAAACTAGAAGAGATAAAGCAAATCTGGCAAAAATTCGAGATCATTTTTATAAAAGTCGCGATATCTCCGAAACTAGAAGAGATAAAGCAAATCTGGCAAAAATTCGAGATCATTTTTATAAAAGTCGCGATATCTCCGAAACTAGAAGAGATAGAGCAAATCTGGCAAAAATTCGAGTTCTTTTTTATAAAAGTCGCGATATCTCCGAAACTAGAAGAGATAAAGCAAATCTGGCAAAAATTCGAGATCATTTTTATAAAAGTCGCGATATCTCCGAAACTAGAAGAGATAGAGCAAATCTGGCAAAAATTCGAGTTCTTTTTTATAAAAGTCGCGATATCTCCGAAACTAGAAGAGATAAAGCAAATCTGGCAAAAATTCGAGATCATTTTTATAAAAGTCGCGATATCTCCGAAACTAGAAGAGATAAAGCAAATCTGGCAAAAATTCGAGATCATTTTTATAAAAGTCGCGATATCTCCGAAACTAGAAGAGATAGAGCAAATCTGGCAAAAATTCGAGATCATTTTTATAAAAGTCGCGATATCTCCGAAACTAGAAGAGATAAAGCAAATCTGGCAAAAATTCGAGATCATTTTTATAAAAGTCGCGATATCTCCGAAACTAGAAGAGATAGAGCAAATCTGGCAAAAATTCGAGTTCTTTTTTATAAAAGTCGCGATATCTCCGAAACTAGAAGAGATAAAGCAAATCTGGCAAAAATTCGAGATCATTTTTATAAAAGTCGCGATATCTCCGAAACTAGAAGAGATAGAGCAAATCTGGCAAAAACTCGAGTTCTTTTTTATAAAAGTCGCGATATCTCCGAAACTAGAGGAGATAAAGCAAATCTGGCAAAAATTCGAGATCATTTTTATAAAAGTCGCAATATCTCCGAAACTAGAAGAGATGGAGCAAATCTGGCAAAAATTGGAGATCATTTTTATAAAAGTCGCGATATCTCCGAAACTAGAAGAGATAGAGCAAATCTGGCAAAAATTCGAGTTCTTTTTTATAAAAGTCGCGATATCTCCGAAACTAGAAGAGATAAAGCAAATCTGGCAAAAATTCGAGATCATTTTTATAAAAGTCGCAATATCTCCGAAACTAGAAGAGATAAAGCAAATCTGGCAAAAATTCGAGATAATTTTTATAAAAGTCGCGATATCTCCGAAACTAGAAGAGATAGAGCAAATCTGGCAAAAATTCGAGATCATTTTTATAAAAGTCGCGATATCTCCGAAACTAGAAGAGATAAAGCAAATCTGGCAAAAATTCGAGATCATTTTTATAAAAGTCGCGATATCTCCGAAACTAGAAGAGATAGAGCAAATCTGGCAAAAATTCGAGTTCTTTTTTATAAAAGTCGCGATATCTCCGAAACTAGAAGAGATAAAGCAAATCTGGCAAAAATTCGAGATCATTTTTATAAAAGTCGCGATATCTCCGAAACTAGAAGAGATAGAGCAAATCTGGCAAAAATTCGAGTTCTTTTTTATAAAAGTCGCGATATCTCCGAAACTAGAAGAGATAAAGCAAATCTGGCAAAAATTCGAGATCATTTTTATAAAAGTCGCGATATCTCCGAAACTAGAAGAGATAAAGCAAATCTGGCAAAAATTCGAGATCATTTTTATAAAAGTCGCGATATCTCCGAAACTAGAAGAGATAGAGCAAATCTGGCAAAAATTCGAGATCATTTTTATAAAAGTCGCAGATATCTCCGAAACTAGAAGAGATAAAGCAAATCTGGCAAAAATTCGAGATAATTTTTATAAAAGTCGCGATATCTCCGAAACTAGAAGAGATAGAGCAAATCTGGCAAAAATTCGAGATCATTTTTATAAAAGTCGCGATATCTCCGAAACTAGAAGAGATAAAGCAAATCTGGCAAAAATTCGAGATCATTTTTATAAAAGTCGCGATATCTCCGAAACTAGAAGAGATAGAGCAAATCTGGCAAAAATTCGAGTTCTTTTTTATAAAAGTCGCGATATCTCCGAAACTAGAAGAGATAAAGCAAATCTGGCAAAAATTCGAGATCATTTTTATAAAAGTCGCGATATCTCCGAAACTAGAAGAGATAGAGCAAATCTGGCAAAAATTCGAGTTCTTTTTTATAAAAGTCGCGATATCTCCGAAACTAGAAGAGATAAAGCAAATCTGGCAAAAATTCGAGATCATTTTTATAAAAGTCGCGATATCTCCGAAACTAGAAGAGATAAAGCAAATCTGGCAAAAATTCGAGATCATTTTTATAAAAGTCGCGATATCTCCGAAACTAGAAGAGATAAAGCAAATCTGGCAAAAATTCGAGATCATTTTTATAAAAGTCGCGATATCTCCGAAACTAGAAGAGATAAAGCAAATCTGGCAAAAATTCGAGATCATTTTTATAAAAGTCGCGATATCTCCGAAACTAGAAGAGATAGAGCAAATCTGGCAAAAATTCGAGTTCTTTTTTATAAAAGTCGCGATATCTCCGAAACTAGAAGAGATAGAGCAAATCTGGCAAAAATTCGAGATCATTTTTATAAAAGTCGCGATATCTCCGAAACTAGAAGAGATAGAGCAAATCTGGCAAAAATTCGAGATCATTTTTATAAAAGTCGCGATATCTCCGAAACTAGAAGAGATAGAGCAAATCTGGCAAAAATTCGAGATCATTTTTATAAAAGTCGCGATATCTCCGAAACTAGAAGAGATAGAGCAAATCTGGCAAAAATTCGAGATCATTTTTATAAAAGTCGCGATATCTCCGAAACTAGAAGAGATAGAGCAAATCTGGCAAAAATTCGAGTTCTTTTTTATAAAAGTCGCGATATCTCCGAAACTAGAAGAGATAAAGCAAATCTGGCAAAAATTCGAGATCATTTTTATAAAAGTCGCGATATCTCCGAAACTAGAAGAGATAGAGCAAATCTGGCAAAAATTCGAGTTCTTTTTTATAAAAGTCGCGATATCTCCGAAACTAGAAGAGATAAAGCAAATCTGGCAAAAATTCGAGATCATTTTTATAAAAGTCGCGATATCTCCGAAACTAGAAGAGATAGAGCAAATCTGGCAAAAATTCGAGATCATTTTTATAAAAGTCGCGATATCTCCGAAACTAGAAGAGATAGAGCAAATCTGGCAAAAATTCGAGATCATTTTTATAAAAGTCGCGATATCTCCGAAACTAGAAGAGATAGAGCAAATCTGGCAAAAATTCGAGATCATTTTTATAAAAGTCGCGATATCTCCGAAACTAGAAGAGATAGAGCAAATCTGGACAAAAATTCGAGATCATTTTTATAAAAGTCGCGATATCTCCGAAACTAGAAGAGATAGAGCAAATCTGGCAAAAATTCGAGTTCTTTTTTATAAAAGTCGCGATATCTCCGAAACTAGAAGAGATAAAGCAAATCTGGCAAAAATTCGAGATCATTTTTATAAAAGTCGCGATATCTCCGAAACTAGAAGAGATAGAGCAAATCTGGCAAAAATTCGAGATCATTTTTATAAAAGTCGCGATATCTCCGAAACTAGAAGAGATAGAGCAAATCTGGCAAAAATTCGAGATCATTTTTATAAAAGTCGCGATATCTCCGAAACTAGAAGAGATAGAGCAAATCTGGCAAAAATTCGAGATCATTTTTATAAAAGTCGCGATATCTCCGAAACTAGAAGAGATAGAGCAAATCTGGCAAAAATTCGAGATCATTTTTATAAAAGTCGCGATATCTCCGAAACTAGAAGAGATAGAGCAAATCTGGCAAAAATTCGAGTTCTTTTTTATAAAAGTCGCGATATCTCCGAAACTAGAAGAGATAAAGCAAATCTGGCAAAAATTCGAGATCATTTTTATAAAAGTCGCGATATCTCCGAAACTAGAAGAGATAGAGCAAATCTGGCAAAAATTCGAGATCATTTTTATAAAAGTCGCGATATCTCCGAAACTAGAAGAGATAGAGCAAATCTGGCAAAAATTCGAGATCATTTTTATAAAAGTCGCGATATCTCCGAAACTAGAAGAGATAGAGCAAATCTGGCAAAAATTCGAGATCATTTTTATAAAAGTCGCGATATCTCCGAAACTAGAAGAGATAGAGCAAATCTGGCAAAAATTCGAGATCATTTTTATAAAAGTCGCGATATCTCCGAAACTAGAAGAGATAGAGCAAATCTGGCAAAAATTCGAGATCATTTTTATAAAAGTCGCGATATCTCCGAAACTAGAAGAGATAGAGCAAATCTGGCAAAAATTCGAGATCATTTTTATAAAAGTCGCGATATCTCCGAAACTAGAAGAGATAGAGCAAATCTGGCAAAAATTCGAGATCATTTTTATAAAAGTCGCGATATCTCCGAAACTAGAAGAGATAGAGCAAATCTGGCAAAAATTCGAGATCATTTTTATAAAAGTCGCGATATCTCCGAAACTAGAAGAGATAGAGCAAATCTGGCAAAAATTCGAGATCACTTTTATAAAAGTCGCGATATCTCCGAAACTAGAAGAGATAGAGCAAATCTGGCAAAAATTCGAGATCATTTTTATAAAAGTCGCGATATCTCCGAAACTAGAAGAGATAGAGCAAATCTGGCAAAAATTCGAGATCATTTTTATAAAAGTCGCGATATCTCCGAAACTAGAAGAGATAGAGCAAATCTGGCAAAAATTCGAGATCACTTTTATAAAAGTCGCGATATCTCCGAAACTAGAAGAGATAGAGCAAATCTGGCAAAAATTCGAGATCATTTTTATAAAAGTCGCGATATCTCCGAAACTAGAAGAGATAAAGCAAATCTGGCAAAAATTCGAGATCACTTTTTATAAAAGTCGCGATATCTCCGAAACTAGAAGAGATAGAGCAAATCTGGCAAAAATTCGAGATCATTTTTATAAAAGTCGCGATATCTCCGAAACTAGAAGAGATAGAGCAAATCTGGCAAAAATTCGAGATCACTTTTATAAAAGTCGCGATATCTCCGAAACTAGAAGAGATAGAGCAAATCTGGCAAAAATTCGAGATCATTTTTATAAAAGTCGCGATATCTCCGAAACTAGAAGAGATAGAGCAAATCTGGCAAAAATTCGAGATCATTTTTATAAAAGTCGCGATATCTCCGAAACTAGAAGAGATAGAGCAAATCTGGCAAAAATTCGAGATCACTTTTATAAAAGTCGCGATATCTCCGAAACTAGAAGAGATAGAGCAAATCTGGCAAAAATTCGAGATCATTTTTATAAAAGTCGCGATATCTCCGAAACTAGAAGAGATAGAGCAAATCTGGCAAAAATTCGAGATCATTTTTATAAAAGTCGCGATATCTCCGAAACTAGAAGAGATAGAGCAAATCTGGCAAAAATTCGAGATCATTTTTATAAAAGTCGCGATATCTCCGAAACTAGAAGAGATAGAGCAAATCTGGCAAAAATTCGAGATCACTTTTATAAAAGTCGCGATATCTCCGAAACTAGAAGAGATAGAGCAAATCTGGCAAAAATTCGAGATCATTTTTATAAAAGTCGCGATATCTCCGAAACTAGAAGAGATAGAGCAAATCTGGCAAAAATTCGAGATCATTTTTATAAAAGTCGCGATATCTCCGAAACTAGAAGAGATAAAGCAAATCTGGCAAAAATTCGAGATCATTTTTATAAAAGTCGCGATATCTCCGAAACTAGAAGAGATAGAGCAAATCTGGCAAAAATTCGAGATCACTTTTATAAAAGTCGCGATATCTCCGAAACTAGAAGAGATAGAGCAAATCTGGCAAAAATTCGAGATCATTTTTATAAAAGTCGCGATATCTCCGAAACTAGAAGAGATAGAGCAAATCTGGCAAAAATTCGAGATCATTTTTATAAAAGTCGCGATATCTCCGAAACTAGAAGAGATAGAGCAAATCTGGCAAAAATTCGAGATCATTTTTATAAAAGTCGCGATATCTCCGAAACTAGAAGAGATAGAGCAAATCTGGCAAAAATTCGAGATCATTTTTATAAAAGTCGCGATATCTCCGAAACTAGAAGAGATAGAGCAAATCTGGCAAAAATTCGAGATCACTTTTATAAAAGTCGCGATATCTCCGAAACTAGAAGAGATAGAGCAAATCTGGCAAAAATTCGAGATCATTTTTATAAAAGTCGCGATATCTCCGAAACTAGAAGAGATAGAGCAAATCTGGCAAAAATTCGAGATCATTTTTATAAAAGTCGCGATATCTCCGAAACTAGAAGAGATAGAGCAAATCTGGCAAAAATTCGAGATCACTTTTATAAAAGTCGCGATATCTCCGAAACTAGAAGAGATAGAGCAAATCTGGCAAAAATTCGAGATCATTTTTATAAAAGTCGCGATATCTCCGAAACTAGAAGAGATAGAGCAAATCTGGCAAAAATTCGAGATCATTTTTATAAAAGTCGCGATATCTCCGAAACTAGAAGAGATAGAGCAAATCTGGCAAAAATTCGAGATCATTTTTATAAAAGTCGCGATATCTCCGAAACTAGAAGAGATAAAGCAAATCTGGCAAAAATTCGAGATCATTTTTATAAAAGTCGCGATATCTCCGAAACTAGAAGAGATAGAGCAAATCTGGCAAAAATTCGAGATCATTTTTATAAAAGTCGCGATATCTCCGAAACTAGAAGAGATAGAGCAAATCTGGCAAAAATTCGAGATCATTTTTATAAAAGTCGCGATATCTCCGAAACTAGAAGAGATAGAGCAAATCTGGCAAAAATTCGAGATCATTTTTATAAAAGTCGCGATATCTCCGAAACTAGAAGAGATAGAGCAAATCTGGCAAAAATTCGAGATCATTTTTATAAAAGTCGCGATATCTCCGAAACTAGAAGAGATAGAGCAAATCTGGCAAAAATTCGAGATCATTTTTATAAAAGTCGCGATATCTCCGAAACTAGAAGAGATAAAGCAAATCTGGCAAAAATTCGAGATCATTTTTATAAAAGTCGCGATATCTCCGAAACTAGAAGAGATAGAGCAAATCTGGCAAAAATTCGAGATCACTTTTATAAAAGTCGCGATATCTCCGAAACTAGAAGAGATAGAGCAAATCTGGCAAAAATTCGAGATCATTTTTATAAAAGTCGCGATATCTCCGAAACTAGAAGAGATAGAGCAAATCTGGCAAAAATTCGAGATCATTTTTATAAAAGTCGCGATATCTCCGAAACTAGAAGAGATAGAGCAAATCTGGCAAAAATTCGAGTTCTTTTTTATAAAAGTCGCGATATCTCCGAAACTAGAAGAGATAAAGCAAATCTGGCAAAAATTCGAGATCATTTTTATAAAAGTCGCGATATCTCCGAAACTAGAAGAGATAGAGCAAATCTGGCAAAAATTCGAGTTCTTTTTTATAAAAGTCGCGATATCTCCGAAACTAGAAGAGATAAAGCAAATCTGGCAAAAATTCGAGATCATTTTTATAAAAGTCGCGATATCTCCGAAACTAGAAGAGATAGAGCAAATCTGGCAAAAATTCGAGATCATTTTTATAAAAGTCGCGATATCTCCGAAACTAGAAGAGATAGAGCAAATCTGGCAAAAATTCGAGATCATTTTTATAAAAGTCGCGATATCTCCGAAACTAGAAGAGATAAAGCAAATCTGGCAAAAATTCGAGATCATTTTTATAAAAGTCGCGATATCTCCGAAACTAGAAGAGATAAAGCAAATCTGGCAAAAATTCGAGATCATTTTTATAAAAGTCGCGATATATCCGAAACTAGAAGAGATAGAGCAAATCTGGCAAAAATTCGAGATCATTTTTATAAAAGTCGCGATATCTCCGAAACTAGAAGAGATAAAGCAAATCTGGCAAAAATTCGAGATCATTTTTATAAAAGTCGCGATATCTCCGAAACTAGAAGAGATAGAGCAAATCTGGCAAAAATTCGAGATCACTTTTATAAAGTCGCGATATCTCCGAAACTAGAAGAGATAGAGCAAATCTGGCAAAAATTCGAGATCATTTTTATAAAAGTCGCGATATCTCCGAAACTAGAAGAGATAAAGCAAATCTGGCAAAAATTCGAGATCATTTTTACAAAAGTCGCGATATCTCCGAAACTAGAAGAGATAGAGCAAATCTGGCAAAAATTCGAGATCATTTTTATAAAAGTCGCGATATCTCCGAAACTAGAAGAGATAGAGCAAATCTGGCAAAAATTCGAGATCATTTTTATAAAAGTCGCGATATCTCCGAAACTAGAAGAGATAAAGCAAATCTGGCAAAAATTCGAGATCATTTTTATAAAAGTCGCGATATATCCGAAACTAGAAGAGATAGAGCAAATCTGGCAAAAATTCGAGATCATTTTTATAAAAGTCGCGATATCTCCGAAACTAGAAGAGATAAAGCAAATCTGGCAAAAATTCGAGATCATTTTTATAAAAGTCGCGATATCTCCGAAACTAGAAGAGATAGAGCAAATCTGGCAAAAATTCGAGATCACTTTTATAAAGTCGCGATATCTCCGAAACTAGAAGAGATAGAGCAAATCTGGCAAAAATTCGAGATCATTTTTATAAAAGTCGCGATATCTCCGAAACTAGAAGAGATAAAGCAAATCTGGCAAAAATTCGAGATCATTTTTATAAAAGTCGCGATATCTCCGAAACTAGAAGAGATAGAGCAAATCTGGCAAAAATTCGAGATCATTTTTATAAAAGTCGCGATATCTCCGAAACTAGAAGAGATAAAGCAAATCTGGCAAAAATTCGAGATCATTTTTATAAAAGTCGCGATATCTCCGAAACTAGAAGAGATAAAGCAAATCTGGCAAAAATTCGAGATCATTTTTATAAAAGTCGCGATATCTCCGAAACTAGAAGAGATAGAGCAAATCTGGCAAAAATTCGAGATCATTTTTATAAAAGTCGCGATATCTCCGAAACTAGAAGAGATAGAGCAAATCTGGCAAAAATTCGAGATCACTTTTATAAAGTCGCGATATCTCCGAAACTAGAAGAGATAGAGCAAATCTGGCAAAAATTCGAGATCATTTTTATAAAAGTCGCGATATCTCCGAAACTAGAAGAGATAAAGCAAATCTGGCAAAAATTCGAGATCATTTTTATAAAAGTCGCGATATCTCCGAAACTAGAAGAGATAGAGCAAATCTGGCAAAAATTCGAGATCATTTTTATAAAAGTCGCGATATCTCCGAAACTAGAAGAGATAGAGCAAATCTGGCAAAAATTCGAGTTCTTTTTTATAAAAGTCGCGATATCTCCGAAACTAGAAGAGATAGAGCAAATCTGGCAAAAATTCGAGATCATTTTTATAAAAGTCGCGATATCTCCGAAACTAGAAGAGATAGAGCAAATCTGGCAAAAATTCGAGATCATTTTTATAAAAGTCGCGATATCTCCGAAACTAGAAGAGATAGAGCAAATCTGGCAAAAATTCGAGATCATTTTTATAAAAGTCGCGATATCTCCGAAACTAGAAGAGATAGAGCAAATCTGGCAAAAATTCGAGATCACTTTTATAAAAGTCGCGATATCTCCGAAACTAGAAGAGATAGAGCAAATCTGGCAAAAATTCGAGATCATTTTTATAAAAGTCGCGATATCTCCGAAACTAGAAGAGATAGAGCAAATCTGGCAAAAATTCGAGATCATTTTTATAAAAGTCGCGATATCTCCGAAACTAGAAGAGATAGAGCAAATCTGGCAAAAATTCGAGATCACTTTTATAAAAGTCGCGATATCTCCGAAACTAGAAGAGATAGAGCAAATCTGGCAAAAATTCGAGATCATTTTTATAAAAGTCGCGATATCTCCGAAACTAGAAGAGATAGAGCAAATCTGGCAAAAATTCGAGATCACTTTTATAAAAGTCGCGATATCTCCGAAACTAGAAGAGATAGAGCAAATCTGGCAAAAATTCGAGATCATTTTTATAAAAGTCGCGATATCTCCGAAACTAGAAGAGATAGAGCAAATCTGGCAAAAATTCGAGATCACTTTTATAAAAGTCGCGATATCTCCGAAACTAGAAGAGATAGAGCAAATCTGGCAAAAATTCGAGATCATTTTTATAAAAGTCGCGATATCTCCGAAACTAGAAGAGATAGAGCAAATCTGGCAAAAATTCGAGATCACTTTTATAAAAGTCGCGATATCTCCGAAACTAGAAGAGATAGAGCAAATCTGGCAAAAATTCGAGATCATTTTTATAAAAGTCGCGATATCTCCGAAACTAGAAGAGATAGAGCAAATCTGGCAAAAATTCGAGATCATTTTTATAAAAGTCGCGATATCTCCGAAACTAGAAGAGATAGAGCAAATCTGGCAAAAATTCGAGATCACTTTTATAAAAGTCGCGATATCTCCGAAACTAGAAGAGATAGAGCAAATCTGGCAAAAATTCGAGATCATTTTTATAAAAGTCGCGATATCTCCGAAACTAGAAGAGATAGAGCAAATCTGGCAAAAATTCGAGATCATTTTTATAAAAGTCGCGATATCTCCGAAACTAGAAGAGATAGAGCAAATCTGGCAAAAATTCGAGATCATTTTTATAAAAGTCGCGATATCTCCGAAACTAGAAGAGATAGAGCAAATCTGGCAAAAATTCGAGATCACTTTTATAAAAGTCGCGATATCTCCGAAACTAGAAGAGATAGAGCAAATCTGGCAAAAATTCGAGATCATTTTTATAAAAGTCGCGATATCTCCGAAACTAGAAGAGATAGAGCAAATCTGGCAAAAATTCGAGATCATTTTTATAAAAGTCGCGATATCTCCGAAACTAGAAGAGATAGAGCAAATCTGGCAAAAATTCGAGATCACTTTTATAAAAGTCGCGATATCTCCGAAACTAGAAGAGATAGAGCAAATCTGGCAAAAATTCGAGATCATTTTTATAAAAGTCGCGATATCTCCGAAACTAGAAGAGATAGAGCAAATCTGGCAAAAATTCGAGATCACTTTTATAAAAGTCGCGATATCTCCGAAACTAGAAGAGATAGAGCAAATCTGGCAAAAATTCGAGATCATTTTTATAAAAGTCGCGATATCTCCGAAACTAGAAGAGATAGAGCAAATCTGGCAAAAATTCGAGATCACTTTTATAAAAGTCGCGATATCTCCGAAACTAGAAGAGATAGAGCAAATCTGGCAAAAATTCGAGATCATTTTTATAAAAGTCGCGATATCTCCGAAACTAGAAGAGATAGAGCAAATCTGGCAAAAATTCGAGATCATTTTTATAAAAGTCGCGATATCTCCGAAACTAGAAGAGATAGAGCAAATCTGGCAAAAATTCGAGATCACTTTTATAAAAGTCGCGATATCTCCGAAACTAGAAGAGATAGAGCAAATCTGGCAAAAATTCGAGATCATTTTTATAAAAGTCGCGATATCTCCGAAACTAGAAGAGATAGAGCAAATCTGGCAAAAATTCGAGATCATTTTTATAAAAGTCGCGATATCTCCGAAACTAGAAGAGATAGAGCAAATCTGGCAAAAATTCGAGATCATTTTTATAAAAGTCGCGATATCTCCGAAACTAGAAGAGATAGAGCAAATCTGGCAAAAATTCGAGATCACTTTTATAAAAGTCGAGATATCTCCGAAACTAGAAGAGATAGAGCAAATCTGGCAAAAATTCGAGATCATTTTTATAAAAGTCGCGATATCTCCGAAACTAGAAGAGATAGAGCAAATCTGGCAAAAATTCGAGATCATTTTTATAAAAGTCGCGATATCTCCGAAACTAGAAGAGATAGAGCAAATCTGGCAAAAATTCGAGATCACTTTTATAAAAGTCGCGATATCTCGGAAACTAGAAGAGATAGAGCAAATCTGGCAAAAATTCGAGATCATTTTTATAAAAGTCGCGATATCTCCGAAACTAGAAGAGATAGAGCAAATCTGGCAAAAATTCGAGATCATTTTTATAAAAGTCGCGATATCTCCGAAACTAGAAGAGATGGAGCAAATCTGGCAAAAATTCGAGTTCTTTTTTATAAAAGTCGCGATATCTCCGAAACTAGAAGAGATAAAGCAAATCTGGCAAAAATTCGAGATCATTTTTATAAAAGTCGCGATATCTCCGAAACTAGAAGAGATAGAGCAAATCTGGCAAAAATTCGAGATCATTTTTATAAAAGTCGCGATATCTCCGAAACTAGAAGAGATAGAGCAAATCTGGCAAAAATTCGAGATCATTTTTATAAAAGTCGCGATATCTCCGAAACTAGAAGAGATAGAGAAAATCTGGCAAAAATTCGAGATCATTTTTATAAAAGTCGCGATATCTCCGAAACTAGAAGAGATGGAGCAAATCTGGCAAAAATTCGAGTTCTTTTTTATAAAAGTCGCGATATCTCCGAAACTAGAAGAGATAAAGCAAATCTGGCAAAAATTCGAGATCATTTTTATAAAAGTCGCGATATCTCCGAAACTAGAAGAGATAGAGCAAATCTGGCAAAAATTCGAGTTCTTTTTTATAAAAGTCGCGATATCTCCGAAACTAGAAGAGATAAAGCAAATCTGGCAAAAATTCGAGATCATTTTTATAAAAGTCGCAATATCTCCGAAACTAGAAGAGATGGAGCAAATCTGGCAAAAATTGGAGATCATTTTTATAAAAGTCGCGATATCTCCGAAACTAGAAGAGATAGAGCAAATCTGGCAAAAATTCGAGATCATTTTTATAAAAGTCGCGATATCTCCGAAACTAGAAGAGATAAAGCAAATCTGGCAAAAATTCGAGATCATTTTTATAAAAGTCGCGATATCTCCGAAACTAGAAGAGATAGAGCAAATCTGGCAAAAATTCGAGTTCATTTTTATAAAAGTCGCGATATCTCCGAAACTAGAAGAGATAAAGCAAATCTGGCAAAAATTCGAGATCATTTTTATAAAAGTCGCAATATCTCCGAAACTAGAAGAGATGGAGCAAATCTGGCAAAAATTGGAGATCATTTTTATAAAAGTCGCGATATCTCCGAAACTAGAAGAGATAGAGCAAATCTGGCAAAAATTCGAGATCATTTTTATAAAAGTCGCAATATCTCCGAAACTAGAAGAGATGGAGCAAATCTGGCAAAAATTGGAGATCATTTTTATAAAAGTCGCGATACCTCCGAAACTAGAAGAGATAGAGCAAATCTGGCAAAAATTCGAGATCATTTTTATAAAAGTCGCAATATCTCCGAAACTAGAAGAGATGGAGCAAATCTGGCAAAAATTGGAGATCATTTTTATAAAAGTCGCGATATCTCCGAAACTAGAAGAGATAGAGCAAATCTGGCAAAAATTCGAGATCATTTTTATAAAAAATTCAAGTTCAACTTCATTTTTATAAAAGTCGCGATACCTCCGAAACTAGAAGAGATAGAGCAAATCTGGCAAAAATTCGAGATCATTTTTATAAAAGTCGCGATATCTCCGAAACTAGAAGAGATAGAGCAAATCTGGCAAAAATTCGAGATCATTTTTATAAAAGTCGCGATATCTCCGAAACTAGAAGAGATAGAGCAAATCTGGCAAAAATTCGAGATCATTTTTATAAAAGTCGCGATATCTCCGAAACTAGAAGAGATAGAGTAAATCTGGCAAAAATTCGAGTTCTTTTTTATAAAAGTCGCGATATCTCCGAAACTAGAAGAGATAGAGCAAATCTGGCAAAAATTCGAGATCATTTTTATAAAAGTCGCGATATCTCCGAAACTAGAAGAGATAGAGCAAATCTGGCAAAAATTCGAGTTCTTTTTTATAAAAGTCGCGATATCTCCGAAACTAGAAGAGATAGAGCAAATCTGGCAAAAATTCGAGATCATTTTTATAAAAGTCGCGATATCTCCGAAACTAGAAGAGATAGAGCAAATCTGGCAAAAAATCGAGATCATTTTTATAAAAGTCGCGATATCTCCGAAACTAGAAGAGATAGAGCAAATCTGGCAAAAATTCGAGTTCTTTTTTATAAAAGTCGCGATATCTCCGAAACTAGAAGAGATAGAGCAAATCTGGCAAAAATTCGAGATCATTTTTATAAAAGTCGCGATATCTCCGAAACTAGAAGAGATAAAGCAAATCTGGCAAAAATTCGAGATCATTTTTATAAAAGTCGCAATATCTCCGAAACTAGAAGAGATGGAGCAAATCTGGCAAAAATTGGAGATCATTTTTATAAAAGTCGCGATATCTCCGAAACTAGAAGAGATAGAGCAAATCTGGCAAAAATTCGAGATCATTTTTATAAAAGTCGCGATATCTCCGAAACTAGAAGAGATAGAGCAAATCTGGCAAAAATTCGAGATCATTTTTATAAAAGTCGCGATATCTCCGAAACTAGAAGAGATAGAGCAAATCTGGCAAAAATTCGAGTTCTTTTTTATAAAAGTCGCGATATCTCCGAAACTAGAAGAGATAGAGCAAATCTGGCAAAAATTCGAGATCATTTTTATAAAAGTCGCGATATCTCCGAAACTAGAAGAGATAGAGCAAATCTGGCAAAAATTCGAGTTCTTTTTTATAAAAGTCGCGATATCTCCGAAACTAGAAGAGATAGAGCAAATCTGGCAAAAATTCGAGATCATTTTTATAAAAGTCGCGATATCTCCGAAACTAGAAGAGATAGAGCAAATCTGGCAAAAATTCGAGATCATTTTTATAAAAGTCGGGATATCTCCGAAACTAGAAGAGAAAGAGCAAATCTGGCAAAAATTCGAGATCATTTTTATAAAAGTCGCGATATCTCCGAAACTAGAAGAGATAGAGCAAATCTGGCAAAAATTCGAAATCATTTTTATAAAAGTCGCGATATCTCCGAAACTAGAAGAGATAGAGCAAATCTGGCAAAAATTCGAGATCATTTTTATAAAAGTCGGGATATCTCCGAAACTAGAAGAGATAGAGCAAATCTGGCAAAAATTCGAGATCATTTTTATAAAAGTCGCGATATCTCCGAAACTAGAAGAGATAGAGCAAATCTGGCAAAAATTCGAGATCATTTTTATAAAAGTCGCGATATCTCCGAAACTAGAAGAGATAGAGCAAATCTGGCAAAAATTCGAGATCACTTTTATATAAGTCGCGATATCTCCGAAACTAGAAGAGATAGAGCAAATCTGGCAAAAATTCGAGATCATTTTTATAAAAGTCGCAATATCTCCGAAACTAGAAGAGATGGAGCAAATCTGGCAAAAATTGGAGATCATTTTTATAAAAGTCGCGATATCTCCGAAACTAGAAGAGATAGAGCAAATCTGGCAAAAATTCGAGTTCTTTTTTATAAAAGTCGCGATATCTCCGAAACTAGAAGAGATAAAGCAAATCTGGCAAAAATTCGAGATCATTTTTATTAAAGTCGCGATACCTCCGAAACTAGAAGAGATAGAGCAAATCTGGCAAAAATTCGAGATCACTTTTATAAAAGTCGCGATATCTCCGAAACTAGAAGAGATAGAGCAAATCTGGCAAAAATTCGAGATCATTTTTATAAAAGTCGCGATATCTCCGAAACTAGAAGAGATAGAGCAAATCTGGCAAAAATTCGAGATCATTTTTATAAAAGTCGCGATATCTCCGAAACTAGAAGAGATAGAGCAAATCTGGCAAAAATTCGAGATCACTTTTATAAAATCGCGATATCTCCGAAACTAGAAGAGATAGAGCAAATCTGGCAAAAATTCGAGATCATTTTTATAAAAGTCGCGATATCTCCGAAACTAGAAGAAATAGAGCAAATCTGGCAAAAATTCGAGATCATTTTTATAAAAGTCGCGATATCTTCGAAACTAGAAGAAATAGAGCAAATCTGGCAAAAATTCGAGATCATTTTTATAAAAGTCGCGATATCTCCGAAACTAGAAGAAATAGAGCAAATCTAGCAAAAATTCGCGATCATTTTTATAAAAGTCGCGATATCTCCGAAACTAGAAGAAATAGAGCAAATCTGGCAAAAATTCGAGATCATTTTTATAAAAGTCGCGATATCTCCGAAACTAGAAGAAATAGAGCAAATCTGGCAAAAATTCGAGATCATTTTTATAAAAGTTGCGATATCTCCGAAACTAGAAGAAATAGAGCAAATCTGGCAAAAATTCGAGATCATTTTTATAAAAGTCGCGATATCTCCGAAACTAGAAGAAATAGAGCAAATCTGGCAAAAATTCGAGATCATTTTTATAAAAGTCGCGATATCTCCGAAACTAGAAGAAATAGAGCAAATCTGGCAAAAATTCGAGATCATTTTTATAAAAGTCGCGATATCTTCGAAACTAGAAGAAATAGGGCAAATCTGGCAAAAATTCGAGATCATTTTTATAAAAGTCGCGATATCTCCGAAACTAGAAGAAATAGAGCAAATCTGGCAAAAATTCGAGATCATTTTTATAAAAGTCGCGATATCTTCGAAACTAGAAGAAATAGAGCAAATCTGGCAAAAATTCGAGATAATTTTTATAAATGTCGCTATATCTCCGAAACTAGAAGAAATAGAACAAATCTGGCAAAAATTCGAAATAATTTTTATAAAAATTTCAAGTTCAACTTCATTTTTATTAAAGTCGCTATATCTCCGAAACTAGAAGAGATAGAGCAAATCCGGCAAAAATTCGAGATCATTATTATAAAAGTCCCGATACCCAGCAAAAAAAGTCCTCCCAAAATCATGGGTTTTGTAAGGAATTTTTGGCAGCCGTAACTACTCGCAAACCCCCTTTCTTCCCCATTATTTTTACAAGGGCATGTCGCAGTCAGTTTGTAGTTATTTTATGACCACTAGAATAACTAGTTATTCTGTGGCCACTAGATGTTGAAAAGTAAGTTGAAAAAAATTCTATTTTTAGAACAGTTGATGTAGAGATTTTTTTTTTTTAATTTCGTCACACTTCTTACTTTTATTTTCCTTTATTTTATTTCGCTCGCTGTGCTAGTTGAACATACGAACCCTCTGATTTCTAGCCAAAGACACTGCATACTATGCCACGCACACGAACATTAAGGGTTGCTTAAGAACTTAAATGTGCAGTGCACATGTGCAACACGAACTGTTATTTTTTAATTAAAAAAAAACTCGCTTGCCGACAGTGAGCGTTGAACACACAACCCTAGGATTTATAGTCGGACACACACTTACTGTGCCACCGTCCTCATTACTTAGTGAGGAGCAAAGTAAGTAGGTTTGCCTTGTAATTTTTTTAAGAAGTATCCCATTACTTTTCAGATTACTTGTAATGGGAAAAGAAGCTTGTTTACATTACTTTGTAATGGGTTACGTAATGACTAATGGATCCGAATTTTTGCTGGGTATCTCCGAAATTGGAAGAGATAGAGCAAATCTGGCAAAAATTCGAGATCATTTTGAACCGATTTTCACCAAAAGCAAAAGCGTTCTACCGACGGCTCAAAAAATGATCTTGCCCAATTTTCAGCCAAATCGGACAACAAATGCGACCTGTACGTTTCGAACGGACGGACGGACATGCATAAATCGACTCAGAAAGTGATTCTATGCATATCCCTAGAAGGTACTATGGGTCTTTCTCTTTTCCTTATGCATGTTACAAACAAATGCACTAGCTCATAATACTGTGGTAAGAGTGTGGTGTAGAGTTTACCAATCACCGCTTCAGAGAGCTTCTCATTCCACCTCAGATCCTCGGGGAGCTAAGAGAGCTTTTCGAGACATCATCGACGGTAATAGCAAATAAGCACGATGAGCTTCATCGTACGAACCCTGAAGATCCAAGGCTTAGAGAGCTTACTCTGAATTCAACAGGCTGGTAGGCGAACATAAGCGGGAGAAATGGCTAGACCACCTGAAGCATGAAGCCTGAATGCATATTTGGTACATGATTAAGGATGAGAAGGATGAGAGAACGTCTCTTACTTTCAATGGCGTGACAGTAACAGATCCGAAAAAAATTGTCAGTGTTGTCCCGCTACTGAAGCCAAGGAAAGAATGCCCAACATCAACATGAATTCTGGAAAATGAACAGTACGATAACAGCATTACACGTCTTATCCACACATATCAGTAGAGGACTGAACGACAATAGGCAGTGAGACCGAACAGTCATGATGGCTCTTGAAATATCAACGGCTTTTGATACCGTCAACCATGTCAAGCTGTTCGAGGTTACAGAGAAGACCACTTTTCAGCCGTGTTTGAAACGTTGGATAATCAACTATATGTTCAGAGGCCAGTCGTTCGTGGAATTCAGAAACAAAAAGTCCAAAACCCGTAGAGTGAAACAGGGAGTTCCCCAAGGAGGGGTGATAGCTCCGGAACTGGCTGGCTGGTGCACACAATAACTCTCGAACGGATCAATCGAATCGGTTCAAATTTTTGGTATCGAAATATTTTGTCCAGATTACAATTAAGTTCGAAGATGGGCCATATAGGTCCACTCCTTCAGGTACCTTCCCCACAAATGTTCAAAAATTGTCGCAAAACTTGTGCGCACTATAACTCTCGAAGGGAGTAACCGAATTGAACCAAACTTTGCATATACATAATACTACCTCTAGGCATACAACAGGTTCGAATATGGATAATATCGGTCCACTCCTTCAGGTACCTCCTACACAAAATTTGAAATAAGTGCAGTTTAGTGACACCTCACGAATCGTTATGAAATTATGTGTAACAGGATTTTCGTGCGGCCCCCGTTACGTCATTGTAATTTTTTTCGAGGGCAAAACCATAGTTACCGAGATAATGACGCATAAGTTCAAATAAACGGTGGCCAAATATAAAAGGAGTTGGCGTTGTCAAATGAATTTTGGTATAAATACTTATAGTTCACTGACAATGTCGAGAGCAAAAAATTGGGAAGGTCGGTCCACGTTTTGGGATAGTCCCCATGCAACGGTACTTCTTAATGTTTCGGTATTTTAAATATTTTAGCTAAACTTATCAACCAAATTGGTTGAATTTTGAGATGCGGGGTTTTCACTTTACAAAACACCTTTCCGATAAAAATAATGGACATAGGTCCACGTTTTGATATAGACCCCATATAACGGTACCTTCCGATTTTCGGAATTTTTGAAGATTTTCCATATGTTTCAAGCCTAAATACGCCGAAATTTTGCATTGAGGATTCCCAATGGACCAAAAAACTTTTCTGATAAAAAACAAGTAAAAAAGTATCAGCCGGCTTTGCCGACAGAGATATACCCTCAGCCTGTGTGGATAGAAATACTTTTTTTCCCAAAAAAAAAAAAAAAACTTATGTACGGGGGCGGTTCGGAAACTTCTTAGCCTATCAATGAAAGAGAATAGTTAGTTTTTCAAAAATATGTTATTTTTCAATATGATCTCCTGAAACTTCAATACACTTAGTCCAACGCTTTTCTAGCAATTCTATCCCTTGATTGAAATAGTTTTCCTCAAGGTCTTCAAAATAGTGGTTTACAACTGTAATTGCATCTTCATTTGAGGTAAAAAGCTTGCCAGCAAGGATTTTTTTTAGATTTGGGAACAAGTAATAGTCACTGGGAGCTAAATCAGGAGAATAAGGTGGGTGGTCAAGCAACTCGTACTTTAATTCGTTGATTTTAGCCATTGTTAAAATACTCTTGTGCGCTGGTGCGTTGTCTTGATGAAAAATTATTTTTTTTTGTGTTGTAAGCCAGGACGTTTTTCTCGAATTTGTACATTTAATTGATCCAAAAGGTTGCAATAGTACTCTGAATTTATTGTTTTACTCTTAGCAGATAGTTAATCAATAAAATACCTTTGAAGTCCCAAAAAACCGTTGCCATAACCTTACCAGCCGATTGAATTGTTTTTGCCTTCTTTGGGGCACTTCCTCCAGCTTCAGTCCATTGTTTGGATTGTTCTTTTGTCTCTGGAGTATAGTGGTGGATCCATTTCTCATCAACAGTTATGAAACGACGCTTAAAATCTATTTTATTTCATCTTAATGCAAAATTAAATGGACTCGATCATTTGAGATGCCCATGATATTAGCAATTTCACGCACTTTTATTCGTCGATCATTTAATACCATATCATGCACTTTGCCTACAAAAAAAAAACTTATTTTTAAGGGGGGTTTTCAAAATGTTGGCCGTATGCACCGACAAAAGTATGGATATGATTAAAGCTCAAACATTTGCGGGAATATCGTTAGATAGGGCTTTTTTATCACAATAGCCTGCGAAAAACATAATATAGCTATATTCGGTAATATATATGGTTCAAGCCCTCCAGCCACTACAATGGTGCCATAGAGGTTTTTTACAAATTTCTGGCTCTTTTCTCAAGAAGTATGTACTTGCCCCTGAAAAAACTTTTACTGCCGTTATTGAGACAGCGAATGCAAGTTGCTTCAACAAAAATCAAAGTGGTTCGAGAGCAGGTCTTAAAGTGAATTTATCCAAAATTTTGTGTGGAAGGTACCCGAAGGAGTGGACCGATTGAGTCTCGACATTGTCAGTGAACTATAAGTATTTATACCAAAATTCATCTGACAACGCCAACTCTTTTTATATTTGGCCCCCGTTTATTTGAACTCACGACATGGTTAGGTTAGGTTAGGTTGAAAAGAGGGGCGAGTACTAGCCACATGTCCTGGTGGACATACACATAAGCCATGAAGTAGGCCTGTTGTGCGCTCTAGTCTAAGTTTTTTGGAGAAGGGGACTCTACTATAAATTAGTTAAGGAACTCTGTTCCCTTAACAAAATCCCGTAATTGTTTTAGGTCGTCTACAATTACCTGATTAAGATCTGGTATTGTGTCGTTCCCTAAAAACTGGGATCTGATGTTTGCGAAAGCGGGGCATTTGCAGAGAAAATGCTCCAATGTTTCATCATCCTCTCCGCATGCCCTGCATACGCTGTTGTCTGCACAATTAATTTTTTGCAGATGAGCTTGTAAACCCAGGTGACCTGTAAGAACACCTGTAAGTCTACGCAACTCTGCTTTACCTAGCAGTAATAGGTTTTTAGTTTTTTACTCATTTGGGTCTCCCCATAGGATTTTTGTGGTTTTCCCTAATTCCTCTCTATTCCATAGGGATAAGAGGGCATTTTTGCCCAATTTTTTAACTCTAGCCGAGACGCGTTTAGTGGCTTTGCGTTCGCTAGGTTTACGGTTGCTAATTCCCTTCCCTTTTTTGCCAGAGAATTTGCTATCTCATTACCTCTATTCCCCGCATGTCCCGGTACCCATATTATACGCACCGTGCCATGCTGAGTATAGCTGTTGATCGAATTTATACAATCCAGGACTGTTTGTGATTTTACTGTCTTGGATGTTATTGCTTTGATTGCAGTTTTACTGTCCGTAAGGACGTTTACAGTAGTTGGCCTCGTGTTGGCATTAAGCCAGTTCAGACACTCTGTGATCGCTCGGATCTTCGCTTGATGGACCGTATTGTGATCCGGCAAACGAAGAGATATTTCGGTCTCTGGTTCTTCAATAAAGAGACCCAGTCCCGTTCTCCCACCTAGCATTGAGCCGTCTGTATAACAACAGTTTCCAGTCGGCATTTGTGCTAGATTTCCGCCGATCCACGAGTCTCTGTCTGGAATTAATGCCTCGCATGAGGCAGCTACAAATGTTTCAGGTATACGGTCCGATACAATGTTATCCATTGACTCTCCCGTTGTTACCTGTAGAATGTTTTGATGGTATGTTACGTGGTCCTTACTGATCCACTCGTCCATCGCTTTAAGTCGAATAGCTGCGACAGCCGCTTTATACCTTATCTGGATTTCTATTGGGTGTATATATAGAATAGTTTCTAATGCCCTCGTTGATGTTGTCCTCATTGCGCCGCTTACACTTAGACAGCACATTCGTTGGACTTTCTGTAGCGTATGTTAGAATAGGTCTAACTACGCTTTTGTATAGCCAGTGTGTCATCTTAGGATTAAGACCCCACTTGGCGCCTATAGCCCTTCTACAGGTTGACCAACATCTATGAGCTTTATTGGCTCTTTCTTGAATATGGTCTTTCCATTTAAGTTTCCTATCCAGAATTACTCCCAGATATTTGACTTTATTGGAAATATTGATCGTCTTGTTTAGGAAAACTGGTTCTTCAAAGTGTCCCAGTTTTGTTTTCCTAGTAAACAGACATATTTCCGTTTTTTCCGGGTTTACATTAAGACCTCTTGGTCTAGCCCAGTTGTACGCTAGTTTTAGGGCTGATTCAGCTCTTCTGCATAGCACGTTTAGATTCTTACCCCTCAGAAGTATTATAACGTCGTCTGCATAACAGACTGGGTCAAATCCCTCATCGGTTAAAGTCCTTAATAGGCTATTTATGGTAGTGACCCATAGGAGTGGGGATAAAATCCCCCCCTGTGGCGTACCCTGACCAACTTTGTCCTTTATTTTTACGTCAAGTAGCCCGCAGCTTATCCATCTATTCCTTAGCATGTGGCTTATCCAGTCCCTGAGGGCCCGATTCACCTGAAACTTATCTAAGGATTGGATAAGGGTTTCGGTGCTGACGTTGTTGAAAGCACCCTCGATATCAATGCATACCGCCAGTGTATACATCTTCCTGTCGAATGTGCTCTCGATGTGGTGTACAACCTCATGTAATGCGGTTTCCACTGATCTACCTTTAACGTATGCATGTTGTTTGTATTTAAGCATATCGTTTGGAATCTTGCTCGTAATCATGGCTTAATTCCATGACTTAGGAATTGCGTAACTAGCCTTCCCAGGTTTGGGGATACATACTACCCTCGCCTCCTGCCAGGCTTTAGGAGTATACGCAAGTTTTAAGCATGCGTTGAAAATTCCAGATAGTTTGGGCGCAATGTAGTCCATCTCTTTCTGGAGTAAGGCCGGAAATAACTCATCCGGCCCCGCTGCTTTGAAGGGTTTGAAGCTCTTGATGGCATCCTTTACCATCGCTTCATCAATTGTTGGTGCTTCCTCTGTATCACATTCCCTCATTACCGGCACCCCTGCGTGCGTCGCAGTGTTCGGCGGGAAATGTGTATTCATCAAAAGCCCCAGCGTGTCCTCGATTGTTTCCATCTTATTTCCCATATCATTCACCATGATCTCGGTTTGTGTATGGGTTTTCGATAGAAACTGTTTTATTTTGGATACATCATTTACGCTATCTACCTGTTCACAGAAAAGTTTCCAGGAATTGCGCTTTGCTGTTCTAGTCATTTTGTTGTATTCTTTAAGTTTTGTGTGATAGTTATCCCAGAATACAGCTAATTTCTTTCGTCGAGCTCTGTTGTAAAGCCTTCGGACCTCTTTGCCTTTGTTACGAATTTCTCCTGTCATCCAGGGTTTTTCGTAGGCAGATTTCCTCTCTCGAAGGGGACAACTTTCTTCGAATGACTTTACTAAGACCTCCGTTATAATGTTGACATTTCTGTCTATATCTTCCGTGCTTAGGCATTCATATCTATCGTGCCCTAGCCTATCTTTTATTAGTTTCCCAAATTTTATCCAATTGGTTTTGGATTAATTTCGGAAACTTATAGGTTTCGGCGGCGGCCGTGTTAGTTCAAATCTTATATAACGATGATCCGAGAAGGAGTGCTCTTCCGAGACCCTCCAATTCTGCACCTCGTTTATAAGATTTTCAGGACATATTGTTATACATATCTAATACCTCCTCCCTAATCTTGTTAACAAAGGTGGCTTTATTGCCTATGTTAAGGGTTATTAGGTCGTTAGTATTCAAGAAATCTAAAAGGGCTTGGCCCCTTTTGTTAGTATTAGTACTACCCCACGCAATGTGGTGTGAGTTAGCATCGCTACCTACTAGTACTTCGTTACCTGTTTGTTTTGCTTTCCTCACCAACCGCTGCAGCTCCGACGTAGGTGGTAGTGTCGGCGAGTCGAACGGTAAATATACTGACGCAAGGTATATATTGCCATTCCCCAGCTTCAGCACAGTTGCGTCCGATGTTGACAACTCTGGAGAGAAAAGAAAACTTAAGTTTTTGTGACATATTATACAGGTTCTCGGTCGAGACCCCGTATTTGCATAAAACAGTTGGTAGTTTATATGGTTTAGTCCAGAGACCTTGTTCTGAATAGTCCAAGGTTCCTGGATCAAGCCAATATGGATTTTACCTGTATTGATTTTCTCCATCAGGGCCATGGTTGCCGTCTCGCTCCGATGGAGGTTTATCTGGATGACCTCAATTATTGGTCCTCCAGTAAACGGGCTTCTTGAGAGTCGGTGATTGCGGCATCGACTCCCTTTTCATTGTTGCTGGGAGGTAAAACCTCTTCGCTATTTTGTTTGGCTTCCTCGCTTTCGCCGATTACCGCCTTTCCTGCTTTGAAACGGACAGCGTTGGAGATGTAGAAAGCCCTGCCCTTAGTCTTTGTCAGACTAGCCATGGAGAGATGGTCAATTCCGACCACAAGGAGAGTTCCGTCCTCCTGCTCCTCCCTGTGGAAGACCTCCCATCTCTTCACGTCCAAGTCCTTGTTTTGACGACCAAAGACTTCGAGCATGCGTTCCGTCTCGAACTTGCTGCCCCATCCTCTGACGAATACTGAAGTTTTTGTTAGTGCAGCGTTTTTTTGTTTTGAGGTTATGCGCAATTATCTCGGGAACTATGGACTTGCCGTCGTAACAGGGGCCGCACGAACATCCTGTTACAAAAAATTTCATAACGATTCGTGAGGTGTCACTAAACTGCACTTACCTGATGTATGCCTAGAGATAGTATTACCATATACAAAGTTTGGTTCAATTCGGTTACTTCCTTCGAGAGTTATCGTGTGCACAAGTTTTGCGACAATTTTTGAACATTTGTGGGAGAGGTACCTGAAGGAGTGGACCTATATGGCCCATCTTCGAACTTAAATCAAATCTGGACAAAATATTTCGATATCCAAAATTCGGATCGATTGATCCGTTCGAGAGTTATCGTGCGCACCAGCCAGCCAGACAGACGGTCATTGCTAGATCTACTCAAAATTGTCTGAAACGGATATCGTACAAACATACATGGGGTCTAAAACCATTATTTCGATGAGGCACATTTTTTGTCGTATCAAAGTGCAAATACCCTCTTTGGCCTAAAGGCTGAGTGTATAATTATGTACATAGGTTCACCCAAAATAAAAGAAATTTGGTGTTCATTCTTTATATATTTTTGTGAATTTATTGCATACATACATACATACATACATACAAATTTTGTCTTCAAATAAGAGAATTTTCCTTAAAATTTTTTTCACCGATTAATGGTCAATTAATGGCACATTTTTGTTAAAAATCGACATTTTGACTTAGTATTCTTTTTCTTGACGGTGTATTCTTTTTCGGGGACAAGTTCATATTTTTTGAGATAATGGCCCAAAAAATCTGCCGGCTCTAACTAAACTTGGTTGTGCCTAACATAACATTCGCGTACATACTTGGATTACGTACAAATATGGAACGTACATCGTACCACTCCTTAGGGTATCTCCCACACAAAATTAGGAACATGTAAAGTTTAAGGTTTTTTATACCCTCAGCATTAATGCTAAATAACGGTTTTAGACCCCAAGTATGTTTGGACGAAATGTGTTTCAGACAATTTGGAGTCTATTTTGCAATGTCTGTCCGTCTGTCTGTCTGGCTGGCTGGCTGTTACGCACGATAACTCTCGAACGGATGAGCCGATTTCGTCCAAAATTTGGTTTTCGTAATATTTTGTCCAAACTTAGTTTAGGTTCGCAGATCAGTTATATCGGTCCACTCCTTCCGGTACCTCCCCCACAAAAGTTCAATAAAGGTTCGGAAAGCTTTTGCGCACGATAACTCTGGAGGATTGGTCCGTATTTTGAACATCGTAATATTTCTACAAGAAATAGATTGTGACGACGTGTTTTCACTTTGAAGCTGCGATAGTTCACAAGAATTTATTTGCTGGGAACTTTAGAGAGAGAAAAAACACAAGTTTAATTTTAACTCACTACAGAGTTAAAAGATTGGTACTTATCATACCCCAGTTAACTCACCAGCGGTCAACAGACAACTGTCACGAGTGCCGACCAGGCATCCCCATTTATAGCGTGGCGGTGGTGGCTGCGCCAACCAACTGCAGCCAACTTCAGTTGGTATGCTGTTGTTTATTTACTTTACCGCTAGGGGTGGAGCTGATGTGGTAGTACCATCTGTTGACATTAGAGGTCGTTGTATGGCCGTTAATTTAAATTTGAAATTCACAATTTTGAATTCAAGTATCCTTTTTTTTTAATAATTTCCATAATTTCTGTACCCAAAAACGAGAGATCCGATATCTTGACTTTTGGAGCGTTACAAGATCCTATGTGTACCTCCCGCACAAAATTTAAAAAAAAATTTAGTTTACGGCCATCTCTCGAATAACTTTGATCTTTGTTGTAATAAATTGCATTCGCTGTCGCCATTACGACGGTACAAGTTTTTTTCAGGGCGCAAATCCATTCGTTCTGAGAAAATAGCCCTAAAGTTATAAAAAACCCCTATGGAACCATGTAAAGCGGCTGAATGAAGCGCACGATAACTTTCGATCGGATCAGCCGATTCGGTCCAATTTCCGGTACTTAACCGCCCCTTCCCCCCAGAAGTTAAAAAAATGTTCAAAAAAGCTACGCGGTATATCTGTTGAACGGAGTAACCGTACAAACTTTGGATCTCCCAACATTTTGTCCAAAGGTAGTTTTACTTCAGGAATGGTTCATATCGGTCTTCATCCACAAAAGTTCAACATTTTTTAAGGACAGTTTCGAAGATCCTTTGGATATGTATATTCGGTAATATATTTAATATTGTGAATAGATGAAAGTTTCAATTCACACAGGCTGATGGTATACCTCTGTCGGCAAAGCCGACTGATTCTTTTTTACTTGCTACCAATCGTTTCCTGTAAAACCGCTTTAAAAAAATCCATAAAAAAAAACATTTATCATGCCATTAGCAATTCTTCAAGATTTATAATAAATTATTTAAATTCAATTGAATCACCATGGACAATATTTGTTTACATTGGCATTAAATAACAATTTATTTATAAGACAACCAACTAAACCAACCAACCGAGTGTGGATTCAGTTTCGCTATTTAAGTCACTGCTCTTCTGGAGGGGACAACAGTTGTTAATAAAACCTGAATAAAACACGACAAAAAAGAAAGCAACAAAATGTCTCAATTGAAGCTGTTACTAAGATTCTTCCTACTGTTGCTACTGATTGCCGCTGCCATGGCTAGGACATACTCTTTTGTTCGTTATAATTGTCGAGGCTTTATTTGTGGTTAATAAATGTTTCTAAGAAATAAATAAAAAATAATAATAATTGGTTTGCTTAAAAATATGATGTTTAAATTAAAAAATCACTGATAATCATTAAGAATCTAAGTTATGGTGCGGGGTTAAAATAACTTCTAAAAAAAAACAAAAAAAAAAAAACAATGGGCCGACCGTGTGATATCCTAAACCACTTCTTCTGGGCACTATGTTTTCCACGGAATTAATTTGAAAAGATTGCAACATATTTTTGAAGTACACATACATACATACACCGTCATTACGGGAAACATTAGGTGTTATTATCTTTATTATACCCTCAGCCTTTAGGCTAAAGAGGGTATTTACACTTTGATACGACCAAAAATGTGCCTCATCGAAATAATAGTTTTAGACCCCAAGTATGTTTGTACGATATCCGTTTCAGACAATTTTGAGTAGATCTAGCGATGTCCGTCCGTCTGTCTGTCTTTCTGTCTGTCCGTCTGTCTGTCTGGCTGGCTGGTGCGCACGATAACTCTCGAACGGATCAATCGATTCGGTTCAAATTTTGGGTATCGAAATATTTTGTCCAGTTTCGATTTAAGTTCGAAGATGGGCCATATAGGTCCACTCCTTCAGGTACCTCCCCCACAAATGTTCAAAAATTATCGCAAAATTTGTGCGCACGATAACTCTTGTAGGAAATAACCGATTTGGTCCATACTTTGCACATCGTGTAATTTCTACCAAACATAGATGAGGTTCCAATATGGACTCAATCGGTCCACTCCTTCGGGTACCTCCCACACAAAATTTCGGAAAAGTTCAGTTTAGGACCTGGTCTCGAATCGCTTTGATTTTTTTCCTCGCAAGTTGTATTCGCTGTCCTCTATACGACGCTGTAAGTTTCATTAGGGGCAAGTCCATACTTCCCGAGAAAATAGCCTGAAAGTTACAAAAAACCCTATGACACCGTGTGTAGTGGTGGGAGCGCAAGATAACTCTCGAACAAATCGGCCGATTCGGTCCAAAATTTGGCTTTTGTAATATTTTGTCCGAACTTAGTTCAAGTTCAAAGATGGATTATATCGGTCCACTCCTTCCGGTACCTGCCCCACAAAAGTTCGAAAATGTTCGGAAAATTTGTGCGTACGATAACTCTTGAAGGAAGTAACCGATTTGCTCCATACTTTGCACATCGTAAAATTTTTACCAGTCTTAGATGAGGTTCCAATATGGACTCAATCGATCCACTCCTTCGCGTACCTCCCACACAAAATTTCGGATAAGTTGAGATTAGGACCTGCTTTCGAATCGCTTTGATTTTTGTTGCAACAACTTGTATTCACTGCCCTCCATACTACAAGTTTCATCAGGGGCAAGTCCATACTTCCTGAGAAAATAGCCTCATAGATGCAGAAAGCCCCTATAGCACCATGTGTAGTGGATGGAGCGCAAGATAACTATCGAACGGATCCGCCGATTCGGTCCAAAATTTGGCCTTCGTAACATTTTGTCCAAACATAATTTAAATTCGAAAATAAGCCATATCGGTCCACTTCTTCAGGTACCTCCCCCACAAAAGTTCAAAAATGTTCGGAAAAGTTGTTGAAGGGAGTGACCGATGTAATCCATACTTTGCACATAATAATATATATACCTGATATAGATCAGATTCGAATATGGACTATATTTGTCTATTCCTTCTGGTACCTCTCACACACAATTTTGGATAAGTTCACTTTAAGACCTGTAGTGGGATTCTGTAACTTTTTTTTCTACCGAACCGACATCGTTAGTTAACGAAAATGTTCGGTTGAAATACCGAAAGTGCTATTCTGTAACTCAACGTTATCGACACAAAAATTTTAGCGACGAATATCGGTAGAATGGTGGAATTTTAAAGAAGATACACGTCATTTTAATATGAAAAGTACATAAGTAGTACATAAATTATTCTATTTTTTTAACGTTTTTGTTATTTTTAGGAGAAATTGGAAAAATCGCACTTTAAACGAAATAAAAATTACTAATGTATGTATATAAAATGATTATGTTTCAAACTATATGTAAAAAATTCAACCTAAAAATTAAAAAAAAATCGTAGTTAATGCTAAGTTTACATTTACGAAATCCACTCGATTTCAACTGTCAATTCAATAGCTCAAACGTCAAATGAAATCTCATCTGAAATCCATTGGATTTCATTTGACGTTTAACCTATGGATTTGACGTTTAACGAGTGGATTTCGTAAATGTAAACCAAGCATAAAACTATAAAGGTAGAAAAAGAATCAATCGTTGATTGCTTCCCAAATGTCAAATTATAAAGGAATGCCAGTGCCTCTTTGCAATTCCGCCGGCGTTCCCCCCTAATTGGACTGTTCCCGTACTTTATAAAGTGGTAAAAGTCGTAAACGATTTTCATATAAATTTTGTGTACGGGAACGCAAAATGTGTAAAAGTGGTAAAAATTGTAAAAAGTTTTTAGTTCTGGAACAGAGCTATAATTTCACATTTGAAAGCAAGCAACTAACTGATTCTGTCACGGCCTTAAAGCACATTTATACATATAACTATATTTAGTAAATCCAGTGGATTTTCATTGTCAAATCCATTGAGTATACGTATAAATTGCCATAAAGGATCCGACTAGCTCAAAAAACCTCTAATGTAAACATGGAGTAATATTGATCAGTTATTTCAAATTACGTATAATCAGGGAATAAGACGTCATTGTGATATTCTTCCTTCTTTTATTGTTGATGCTGATCGATACCACCAACGCATTTTATATGGATAGCAACTATTAAAGATATTTCTCTCCTATTTAAAATAGTTATTATTTTCTTTTTTGTTTGTTTTGTACATTGTTTAAGATTCAATCTCATATGATTGCTTGAGTGGAGTTTTCCCTCATTGGCTCAACTTCATTTATTACCCTCTATTACAGAGAGTAATAAATGAGGTTGAGGCAATGGGGGAATACTCCAATCCAGTTATTATTTTCTCATAGATTTTTCTCGCAATTCTGGAGGTTTCCAAATGACCCCCAATTTCATCAATTATTTCATAAAATGTATCCATCTCAAATTCGTAGTGTCATAAGCTATCTATCACTTAGACCGAAAGTATCCTTCATATGTCACAGGAATTTTCTTTTTTTATGTGTAGAGAAATGTATATCTGCTTACCTTTTTATTTGCTATGAAATATATTCCAACGACATTCCTTAAAAATTCCATTTTCATTGATTTTTTTGTTTAAATTATGAAAATTCATTTACGTCGGTAGACTTAACGACTCATTTTTTTTCGTCGGTAACTGACCGATGATTTTCGATAAGTACCGACATAAATTACCGACAAAAATCGGTAAAATTTGTATAAAGAATAGCACTTACCGACAAATATCGCTAACTACCGACATTTGTCGTTAATTCCATCGGTAGAGAGTTACAGAATCGCACTACTGTTCTCGAATCACTTTAACTTTTGTTGAAGTGATTTGCATTCAATACCTCCAGTACGACGGTAAAAGTTTTTTTCAGGGGCAAGTCCATACTTCTTAGGAAAACAGCCCGAAAGGTGTAAAAAATCCCTATGTCACCATATATAGCTTTCGGAGAGCACGATAACTCTCGAACTGTTCAACCGATTTGGTCCAACATTTGGTCATCGTCATATTATATCCAACCTTAGTTTCATGGGCAATACCGGTCCACAACTTCCGGTACTTCTTCTTTAAAAAATGTCACTAAAATGCTAGGACGATATCACCTGAATGAGGCAAACAATTTGGTCCAAACTTTGGATCTCCTAATATTTTGTCAAAATTTAGTTTAACTTCTAAAATGGCCCACATCGGTCCTCTCTAAGGGTACCTCCCCCACAAAAGTTCAACATTAGTGCAGTTAATTCTAAATTCACATTTTTGTCGGCAAGTTCAAATGTCCAAAAAGGGCCAAAAAATTCTGAAGAGACCCTAAATACATTCGATCTGTCCGTAGGAGAAAGTTTCACTTCACATTGGCTGAGGGTATATATCTGTCGGCAAATCCGACTGACACTTTTTTACTTGTTTTTGGTGTAAAGGTTTTAGACTCAAAGAAGACTAAATAACAAATTTCCGATATTTCAGTAAGATAATGTTGTTAAAACATAAAAAATACTGTAAATCAAGAGGTAGTCTTTTACGGGGGATAAAGGAAGACGTGGACCTTTACTGATAATTATTTTCAGGAACATTTTATAACCCCATGAAAGCCCTTAATAACAAATTTCAGTCATTTCGATGGGATATTGACTTCACAACTTTCACAATTACGAAAATCGGGAGGTAGCGTTCTATGGGGGCTATATCGAAACGTGGGTTTTACTTCCAACGTAGACTAAATACCAAATCTCAGCCATTTTGGTGGGTGGGTGGTGGGTGGCTGCAACCTTCAAAATAGCGACAATTGGGAGGTACTGTTCTATGGTGGATATATGAAGGCGTAGACCTATACCGACATATGGAATGTTTTATACCTCAAATGAGGACTAAATTCCAAATTTCAGAAATTACGGAGGAATATTGAGGCCACAACCTTCAAAATACCGAAAATCGGGAGGTACGGTTCTATGGGAGCTATATGTAGGCGTGGACCTATACCGACAATTTTAGAGGGGAAAGTTGAATACCCGCAACGAAGAGTAAATACCAAGTTTCAGTCATTTCAATGGATTATTGTGGGCATAACCTTCAAAATATCGAAAATCGGCATGTACCGTTCTATGGGGGCTAAATGAAAGCGTGGACCCATACCGAAAAAATTTTGGGGAAAGGTTTTGTACCCCCAACGAAGACTAAGTACCAAATTTCAGCCATTTCGGTGTGATAATGAAGCTAAAACCTTCAAAATACCGAATATCGGGTGGTACCGTTCTATAGGGGCTATATGAAAAAGTGGACCGATATAGCGCATTTGCAATACCAAACATCCTAGTAGTAATCGAAACTTCTATATCAAATTAAAAAGCTCTGTCTTCAAAATTGCGAGCTGATTTCAACAGACTGACGGACGGACAGACAGACGGACATGGTTATATCGACTTAGAATGTTACCCTGATCAAAAATGTATATACTTTATAGGGTCTCCGATGAATATTTCGATATGTTACAAACGGAATGACAAATTTAATTTTACCCTCCATATTATGGTGGAGCGTATAAAAAGGATTTGAATTTGTACCTCCCGATTTAATGTATTTTGGGGATTTTAGCTAAATTTTTTGACCGAACCGGCTGTTATTAGACATTTGAGGTTATCAGTAGTCCCGAAATTTCTCCACCTAAAATCGTTGACATAAGCCCATGTTTTGGTATAGCACCCATATAACGGTACCTCCCGATTTTCGGTATTTTGAGGATTTTAGCTACAATTTTTAATCGAACTAGCTGTAACTTGACATTAAGGGTTCCTAGGGGTCACAACACTTCTCCATTAAAGCTGTCAACATAGATACATGTTTAGGTATAGGCCCCGTATAACGGTACCTCCCGATTTTCGGTATTTTAAGGTTTTAGCTACACTTTTGTAGAAATTGGGAAAATTAATTATTACATATAAGTTCAGAATACTTCATAGTGCAGGGTATAAAAATTTCGACTCGGCCGAACTCAACGCTTTTTTGATTATTATACTCTTCATCATAATATGGAGGGTATAATTAAATGTGTCATTCCGTTTGTAACACATCGAAATATTCATCGGGGACCCTATAAAGTATATATTCTTGATCAGAAGGTTGATTTGAAGGTTGTGGCCTCAATATTCCTTCGAAATGGCTGAAATTTGGTATTTAGTCTTCATTTGGGGTATATAATTTTCCATATGAATTTTATCGGTATAGGCTCATACGCTCATGTAGACCCGATTTTCAGTATTTTGAAGGTTGTGGCTTCAATATTCCTTCGAAATGGCTGAAATTTGGTATTTAGTCCTCATTTGGGGTATAAAACATTCCATGTGAAATTTGTCGGTATAGGTCCACGCCTTTATATAGCACCCATATAACGGTACCTCCCGATTTTCGGTGTTGTGAAGGTTGCAGGCTCAATATTCCACCGAAACTAATGAAATTTGGTATTTAATCTTCGTTGGGGGTATACAACATTCCACCTGAAATTTGCCGGTATAGGTCCACGCCCTCATATAGCCCCCACTGAACATTACCTCACAATTTTTCGGTATTTTGAAGGTTGTGGCCACAATATCGCACCGATATGACTGAAATTTGGTATTTAGTCTTCGTTGAGGGTATAAAACATTCCGTCTAAAATGTGTGTACAAGTGGTTCAGGTAAAAATTTTAGCTAAAATTCTCAAAATACCGAAAATCGGGAGGTATATAATGGGGGCTATACCATAACATGGACCTATATTGATTACAGCTAGTTCGGTTAAAAATTATAGCTAAAATTCGAAAATTACAGAAAATCGGGAGGTACCGCTATATGGGGGCTATACCCAAACATGCTCCTATGTTCGCAATTTTTGGTGGAAAAGTTTTGTAAACACTGAGAACCTCAAATTTCAAATTACAGCTAGTTCGGTGTAAAATTGTAGCTAAAATTCTCAAAATACCGAAAATCGGGAGGTATATAATGGGGGTTATACCAAAACATGGACCTTTATTAACGAGAGAGGTTTCGTGGCTACCCCAAATCTTAAATGCCAAATTACAGCTAGTTCGGTTAAAAATTTAACTAAAATTCGTAAAATACCGAAATTCGGGAGGTACCGCTATATGGGTGCTATACCGAAACACGGACCTATGTTCGCGATTTTTGGTGGAAAAGTTTTGTGAATACTGAGAACCTTAAATGTCAAATTACAGTTAGTTCGGTGTAAAATTGTAGCTAAAATTCTCAAAATAACGAAAATAGGGAGTTACTACTATATGGGGGCTATACAAAAACATGGACTTATATTGACGATTTTTTGTGGAGAAGTTTCGTGGCTACTGAGAATATCAAATGTCAAATTACAGTTAGTTCGGTTAAAAATGTAGATCAAATTTTAAAAATACCGAAAACCGGGGAGTGTCGCTATATGGGGGCTATACCGAAACTATGTTGGCGTTTTTTGGTGGAAAAACACTGAAAACCTCAAATGTCAAATTACAGTTAGTTCGGTTAAAAATTATATCTAAAATTCTCAAAATACCGAAAATCGGGAGGTACCGTTATATGGGGGTTATACCAAAACATGGAACTATGTTGAAGTTTCCTGACCTATGAGATCCTCAAATGTCAAATTACAGCTAATTCGGTTAAAAAATGTAGATACAATTTTAAAAATACCGAAAATCGGGTGGTACCGTTATATGGGGCTATACCAAAGCATGCACCTATGCCCATAGTTTTTGGAATATAAGTTTGTTGATCACTTGGAACACTAATTGTCAAATTATATCTAATTCGGTTTGAAAAGGTGAATAAAAACGCCAAAATACCTGAAATCGCATGGTACCGTTATATGGGGGCTATAACAAAACGTGGATGGACGTGCCCATCATCGAACTTGACCTGCCTGCAAACAAAAGACGTATCTTCTCATAATTTCAGCGTCCTGTTTCCATTTTTGTGGATGCTAAAGTGATTACCACAGACCAGGGACGTACACAGGAAATGAACCGTATCAGACCACGTTCGGTATAGTCCCCATACAATAGTGTTTAACGAAATCCTCCAACAGAATTGAAGCAGTAACTAAAAAATCTTTCAAACGAATATTACCCATATAGATTTACGTTTTGGTGTATCCCAGAATTTTCACCCACATTAGCTGTTATTTGGCATTTTGGGTTCTAAATCACGCAGAGAATAGCTTTCGAAAGATTTTCCATAATTCGAGGCAATTAGCATAATTTTTAAAAATATCGTAAGTAATATGGATTTTGGAAATCCTTTTGGTGGGAGAAACTCCAAGCAAAAAGTGGTGAAAATAGATCCACGTTCGAATACAGGGATTGCATTCGCGAATAAGTCGAATAGAGATATACGAGTACAGTGTTTGGAGGATATAAACAGTTCGGCCCGAACATAACGCCTTTTCTTCTTTAAAGTACATAACCAGATATCACACACTAACTTCAGTACCATTAAACAAGTTTTGTATTATTGTAGGAAAATAATTTTCTTTAATGTCATAAAAAGACCAAAACTTTACTATTTTACCAGAAGTGATAGAGTCCGTAAAAGTCCAACTAAAAATTCAGAAAATTGCATTAAAAAAACAGAAAACATTTTTATCAGGAGCCGGGCGATGCAATCTACGACTCGTAGACTCCGAATCCAACTCGCAGTACTGTTTAGAGTCCTTAATAAATAGGTTAAGTCGAAAAACTCCATATGATACCTCAATGGTTTTTTGTTCCCGCTTATTTCTATCTTAATTGTACGACTAGATGTTTACGGACTCGATGACATTAAAAACTTTCCAAAGACCAATCATTTCTGTCGGCACTGCAGAGGCAAACTTATGAAAATTCATAACTTTTGTTTTCTGGAAAACAAGTAGAAAAGTAACAGTCGTGTTTGCAGACAGAGATATACCCTCAGCCTGTGTGAGTTGAGACTTTTATATATAGATAATCGAATACGGGCTACATAGCCAATATTTTCTTCTATATGTAAATTGTATAGCCATAGTTGGCGTTGCGAATAAATGCTTATGTTGTGCTCAAAAACTTAACTTAATGAAAGCGCAAATGTTTTGCACTTTTGTACAGAAGATACCTGAAAGAATCGAATGATATAGTCAATTTTGGAAGTGGTCCTAATTTTGGAAGTCATTCCTTTTGATAGTTATGATGTCAAGGCGTCAATTTAGTTGGTCGCCGTAAGATTTAGAGCTTTTGGACCAATCTTGACATAACCATGGACTTACACACGAAAAATGCAATATCGCTGTAAACAAGTCTGCAAGGAGTACCATTGGTCAACATGTGCAATGGCTCCTCGAATAGCCCTTAAACTACACTTATGTCGAACTTTTGTGAGTGATGTATCCGAAGATGTTTTCCCAAACAGACTCTATTGGTACTTGATATATGTACGTTAGGAAGTAATTTTAGGATGTTCAAAGTTTCGGTGAAATGGGATAATTGAAATTTTGTGTTGGAGGTACCTGAAGGATTGAACTGATATAATCCATATTCGAACCTAATCTATGTCTCGAAAAAATCGATTTGTACTTTCGAGAGTTATTGTGCTCAAGATTTGTACTGTGGTTTTCTCGTCGGCTGGGGTAATCTCAGTCGCGTCTAAGGTCTCCATAAGGACCCACTAAACCTTACGAAATGAAAGACTAGAATTCTCCCTTTCCTGGGGGCTAAATCGGCGATTTATTGATTAAACTCTAGTTTATAATCTACTTGTGCTTAAATGCGATAAGAATGAATTCAATGGGTATATGTTTGGATTAATAATATTATTCAGACTCACTGGGGTTTGGCAGCGGAGGAGCTCGTGTTGAATTAGCGGTTCTTCTTCGGGGAAAACGGTGTTGTTTGTGTTCGGGTGTGAATGATGTATTCGGTGTTCGGCTGTAGATGACCGGGAAAACGATGGATTAAGTGTTCGGCTGCAGATGGTTGGAAGACGATAAATTCAGTGTTCGGCTGCGGATGATCAGGAATACGATGTACTTGGAGTTCGGCTGCAGATGATCGGGAACGCAGTGGTTTCGGCTGTTGATGTTCGGGTACACGATCGGTTCGGAGCTCGGCTGATGATGTTCGTGAATACGATGGATGTCGGCTTCGGAGCTCGGCTGTTGATGTTCGGGAATACGATGGGTGTCGGCTGCGGAGCTCGGCTGTGGATATTCATGAATACGATGGGCTCGGCAGTCGGATGTTGATGTTTGGGATAGCGGTGTGTTCGGCAGTCGGCTGCGGGTGTTCGGGAATTCAACGGGTTCGGTTGGTGGTGTTCGACAACACGATGGGCTCGGCAGTCGGATGTTGATGTTCGGGAGTACGATGAATGTCGGCTTCGGCGCTCGGCTGTTGATGTTCAAGAGTTAGTCTAGGCTACGATCTAGTATCTACCATGCGCTACTGAGTACGAAACAGCTGACCCGAAGGCCCTGTGGAACAGCTGGCACGAATGCCCTGTGGAACAGCTGACCCGAAGGCCCTGTGGAACAGCTGGTACGAATGCCCTGTGAACAGCTGGCACGAATGCCCTGTGGAACAGCTGGCACGAATGCCCTGTGGAACAGATGACCCGAAGGCCCTGTGGAACAGCTGGCACGAATTCCCTGTGGAACTGCTGACCCGAAGGCCCTGTGGAACAGCTGACCCGAAGGCCCTGTGTATGTATCAGCCACCACAACTTAATGGGTAGCTCTCAAAAAGTATTCCCAACAGTAGGCACCGAGGCGTAAGTTGGCGGACCAACTTGACCAAAAATCATGAAATTAAAAAATGTTGTGTAGCGTTACATAAAGCTATTTTAAAGGGTTTTAGTTGATTTTATATGAAACATTGACACAAAGTATATAATTTCAATAGAGAAAGTTTACAATATCTATATACAGTCGAAATCGCTTATAACGTCGGTCAACGGACCGACGGAATTTGTCGTTATAACCGATATGTCGTTATAAGCGATAGGGCTATAAAGAGCCCCAGAGATTTGGGACTTTTGGATATCGTCGTTATAACCGATATGACGTTATAAACGACGACGTTATAAGCGATTTCGACTGTATATAAAAGAGCAGTGAGGTGAGGTATTCACTGACTGACTGACTGACTGATTCATCACCGTCCAGACGAAACCGCTGAAGCTAGAAAGTTGAAATTTTGGGTGTAGGTTGCTGTTGGTGTGTAGGGGTGAGATAAGGCTGGGTTTTTGGAAATTCGACCCAGAAGTGTACGAAAAGTACTAAAAGGTACTAAGTATGGTACCCTTTGTATTAGGGAAACGGTAAGAGCTAGAATTCTGAAATTTGGAATGAGGGTGACTGATGGAGATCTAGAAAGATGTACCAAAGGGTTTTTGGAAAATCGACCTCTAAGTGTACGAAAAGTACTAAAATCTACAACATTTAGTACCAATTGTATATTTTGAACGGATATAGCTAGAATCATGGAATTTGGTATGGAAATCAAGGTTGGGAAGTGGTGTTGATGTTATTAAATGTTTTTGGAAAATCGTACTAATGTGTACGAAAAGTACTAAATGATACTAAATTTAGTACAAATTATATTTGGGTGAACGGATAGAACTAAAATCCTGAAATTTGGAATTAAGATTACTGTGTAAGTGTATGATTGAGACATGAGGGTGATTTTGGAAATTCGTACTTATGTGTACGAAAATTACTAAATGGTACTACATTTAGTACAATTTGGATTTGTATGAACGGATGGAGCTGGAATCCTGAAATTTGAAATTACGGTCAATTGTGGAGAGTAACGAAGAACACTTTTTGGAAATTCGAACTATAAGTGCACGAATAGTACTAAATGGTACTAAATTTAGTACAATTTGGATTTGGGTGAATGGATAGAGCTGGAATACAGACATTTGGAATGATGGTCACTGATAAAGAGTAACAATGAAAGGTTTTTGGAAATTCCAACTATAAGGGTACGAAGAGTAATAAATGGTACTAAATTTAGTACAATTTTGATTTGGGTGAACGGATTGAGCTGGAATACAGACATTTGGAATGGGGGTTACCGATGAAGAGTAACAATGAAAGGTTTTTGTAAATTCGAACTATAAGGGTAAAAGTACTAAATGGTACTAAATTTAGTACAATTTGGATTTGGGTGAACGGATAGAGCTGGAATCCTGAAATTTGTAATGAGGGTCACTGATGGAGAGTAACAAAGAAAGGTTTTTAGAAATTCGAACTATAAGTGCACGAAAAGTACTAAATGGTACTAAATTTAGTACAATTTGGGTTTGGGTGAACGGATAGAGCGGGAATACAAACATTTGGAATGAGGGTCACTGATGAAGAGTAACAATGAAAGGTTTTTGGAAATTCGAACTATAAGGATACGAAAAGTACTAAATGGTACTAAATTTAGTACAATTTTGATTTGGGTGAACGGATTGAACTGGAATACAGACATTTGGAATGAGTGTCACTGATGAAGAGTAACAATGAAGGTTTTTGTAAACTCGAACTATAAGGGTACGAAAAGTACTAAATGATACTAAATTTAGTACAATTTGGATTTGGGTGAACGGATAGATCTGGAATCCTGAAATTTGGAATGAGAATCACTGTTGATGAGTAAAAATGAAAGGTTTTTGGAATTCGAACTAAACTTATACGAAAAGTACTAAATAGTACTAAATATAGTACAATTTAGATATGGGTTAACGAATAGGGCCGGAATCCTGAAATTTGGAATGGGGGTCACTGATTAAGAGTAAGAAAGATGTACCAAAGGTCGAAAAGTCCTAAATGGTAGTGAGTTTAGTATGATTTCGATTTGAAGAGCTGGAATCCTGAAATTTGGAATTAAGGTTACTGTTAGAATATAGAATTGAGATATGGAGGAAGCTTTGGAAAATGGTACTAATGTGAACGAAGCAGTACTAACTGGTACGGAATTTTCTGTATTTGCGTGAACAGATTACTGTTGGAGTGAGGTAGTTTTGGAAATTCATACTTATGGAAACGTGCTAAATGAAACTACATTGGCTATAAATTGGGGTTAGGTGAACGGATAGAGCTGAGATATGAAAGTACATTTTGGAAAATCGTGTACGAAAAGTGCTAAATGGTACAAAATTTGGTACCTTTTGGTATTTGCTATATGGTAGAGAATTTTTTACAATTTTTGACTTTGTAAAGCGTAGAACTGGAATTTTGAAATTCGGTACTAGATTAGCAATTGGTGTTTAGAGTGGAGGTAGGGAGGAGGTTTTGAAAATTCGTACTTATTTATACAAAAAGTACTAAATAGTACTATAATGGGTTTCAGGAGAACAGATAAAGCTGGAAAAGTGAATTGGGGTTAGGATATATGTTGAATATAAGGAAGTAACCTTTTAAAATACACTAAGTCGAGAGGTACCGTTATATGGGGATATACGAAAACGTGGATTTTTATGGTCATTCTGGATTTTTATGGCCATTTTGAATGCCGAAAATTTAACGGACCTATTCGGGTTCTGGGCGAAACCGCTAAAGCTAGAACCTTGCATTGTAAATGTGCGTGATTATTGTTGTGAAGGCGTGAGATAAAGTTTAGTGTTTGGAAATTCGTACTGGAAGGGAATGCTGTGTTAGTGAAGGGTTAAAACCAGGCGTCAAATCTGAAATGTGCAATATGATACGTAGTTTTGGAAATTCGAAATAAAAAACATGGTAGTTGTGTAGGGATGCGATACTTCAGATTTTTTTATAAACTATGACTACAATCGAAAAAAATATTGGTAATAAAAATAGATCTTAGTACAACAGAATCTCCAATATTCACCATTCCCGTATTAAATATTGTTTATATATATTTTGTTCCCTTTCCGCATACGAAGTAGCGGGCATTTGCTAGTTATAGATATAAGTTTGAAATTTGGAACAGAGTAAAATGCAGCATATCATAATACGTTCAGTATAGTCCCCATACAAAATTCCGCCTGGTATTTTGAAGTTTTTAACCAAATTCTCCAACAGAATAAAAAATCTTTCAAATGAATATTACACATGTAGGTTTACGTTTTGGTGTATCCCAGAATTTTTAACCACAGTAGCTCTTATTTGGCATTTTCGATTCTATTTCAAAGATTTACAGTATTTCTATTCTTCAAAGTACATATCCATATATCACACATTAACTTCAGTCCCATTAAAAAAGTTTCGTGTTACTTTTGCCTTATTAAGTTATCAATTAGACACATTTTACCGCGAGGACTGATGCTGATAAGAAGATTTATCTAAAAAAACCTATTACTGTTATTTGTATAACATTAATTAATTGAAATAAATAACTTTAAAAAAAGAATAACTCGAATCCCCGAGTGCAGATTAGACTTGTACCGAACAATTCCAATGAAACATTGCCAGCTTTTGTAAGAAAATAATATTCTTTTATGTCATAAAAACACAACTTTACTATTTTACCAGAAGTTATAGAGTCCATGCAACTGAAAAATTCAGAAAATTACATTTATGGTCTGTTTCAGTACTGCAAAAATCTACTCATTTTCAGTAGTAAAAATTTGTAGATTCTTGAAGGTTCTGGAACAGACATTTAGAACATTTTTATCAAAAGTCGGGCGATACCAACTACGATTCATATACTCCGAATTCTACACGCAGTACTGTTTGAGACTACGAAACCCACTTTCGGGCTCGGCAAAATTTTAGATAAGTCCTGACAAAATAGGTTAAGTCGGAAAAACTCTATCTGATATCCCAATGGTTGTTCCGCCTTATTTCTACCTTAATTATACGATTAGATGTTTATGAACTCGATGACATTTAAAACTTTCCAAGGACTATGACCAAAGATTATGCACTTCTGTCGGCACCAACTTATGACAATTCATAACTTTTGTTTTCTCGAAAACAAGTAAGAAAGTATCAGTATTAAAAGTATAGACTTTAATCTATAGACAGATCGAATACGGGCTTCATAGCCAATATCTCTGTCCTAAAAATTGTGTAGTCAGGGAGTTTCAGAATTTCGTTGCCTTTTTAGGACGTATACACTTTCCGACAAAAATATCGAAACATTTGGGTATAAAACTTCACGATTGTGAGCGTTGTGATCATAAATTTGACTTCGATAAGAGCGCAAAAGTTTTGCACTTTTGTGGAGAAGATACCTGCAAGAATGATCCATTTTGGAAGTGGACCCAACTTTGCCCACGAAAAATAGAATATCGCTGTAAACAAGACCGCAAGCAGTAGCATTGGCAAAAATGTCCAATGGATTCTCGAACAGACATTATATTGCACTTATTTTGAAATTTTGTGAGGGAAGTATCCGAAGATGTTGTCCCATATAGACCCTCTTGGTACTTGATATACATATGAACGCCCGGATGTAATTTTAGGATGTTCAAAGTTCAAAGATGTTCAAACCTAATCTATGTCTCGAAGAAATCGATTTGGACCTTCGACAAAGGAAAAAAGGACTGGACCGATATGACTTAAAGTTCGGTTGATCCGTTCGAGAGTTATTATGCGCTCGAGCCAGACAGACGAAAGAACTGGGCTAAATCGACACCAAATTATTTGAAGCGGATTTAGTCTAAACATATGGGAAGTCAAAGGCCATTATTTCGATGAGGTACATTTTTATCCTTAGCCAAAACCCCGAAATTACAGCAGATTTTAATACCATTTAACCAATGTTTGAGCATTAATTTTGTTTGCGGTTGTTTTCAGCTACAACTTTGTTAATGATAGTTTGACGCGGGTTTCGTCAAAACATTATTTCGATGAGGTACATTTTTATCGTTAGCTTAACGGCTGAGGGTACAATATCACGGTGCTCTTGAACCAACGTTAAATGAAAGGAGCTTACAATGGGAATTTCTGCGGATTCTGAAACAACAATGTTCAAAGATGAGAAAAATCTAAAAACAAGAAATAATTGCTGGAGGTATTTTTAAATAAATCACGGTCAAAGTTCTTAGGTTTATTTTAGGTTTTTGCGATTTTGCTTGGAAACCGCAAGTCTCACGAAATGGGGTTAAAGAAAATGTTGTAGCTGTGTAAATTTGTTTGATTTGTTCCTGAGTCTAAAAGTTCAGGTCACATATTTATGTTTTTTGTTTGGTTTGGCTTGAAAACGGTAAGTCTTATCAAAATGGGACTAGAGAAAATCTTATAGCTGAAAATTCTCTACAAGATTGGCTTTGAGATATATAAGTTTATGTTAGGAAATTTCAGTCATGACTTTGTTTTATAAGGAGACGATACAGTCAGTGAATTGAAACCTACGAAAATATCATAAAGGACAATATTGAAATAAATTTTCACTGCTACAACATTTTCTTTAGTTCCGTTTTGATAGGGCGTGCGGTTTCCCAGCAAAATCGTCAAAACCTAAAAATCCCCAAAAATGTGTACTTTGATCGCGATTCATTTAAAAAGCGCTCCGGCGATTTCTCTCATCTATGAACCACCAATGAGCCCAAGTGTAAGCTTCTTTCATTTAAAGTTGGTTCAATAGCGCCATGATATACAATACAAATTACAGCAGAGAACCAAAGTTTGAGCATGAATTCCGTTTAGGCTGTTTTCAGCTACAAATTTGTTACTGATAAGAAAAAATTCAGAAGTGTATGCTATTTATAGCATATATTATCACTTTATGATGCACAACAATACATTTTTGTCCATTATTTTCTCTCACTATTTAGCAACAAGTTGATATAAAAAAGGAATACAAAATTTTGACTAAGGCAGTAAAACAATTTTCATATTGTCCAATAGACATTTCATTTCATGTACTTTTAATCGGTACAATACTGAATTTGTAATGGTTTTGAATACAGAATGAGTAAAAGCCCAAAGAACTTTATATTCATTACAGAATTCCACAACACTTACGTGGCATAAAGAAGGAATTCAGTTTTACTAGAAGTTTCACTCAAAAAGAGTATTTAAAGAAAAAATTTTTAAATATTTTTACAGAACCTTCAGAACAGTATAAGTTTTCATTTGAAATTTCAAAAACAAAAATTATTTTAGAGAAAAAAAACGTAATAATTTGTTAAAGAAGCTCAAAACTTTGTCGGAACAAACCATTTCGGCTCCGCCCTGGGTACGTCCCTGCCACAGACGGACGGACGAATTTTATCCTGTTCCGTTACAAACGGAAAAACAAATAATATACCCTCCATAATATAGTGGAGGGTAAAATAAAGTATAACGTTTTGTACGTAAAAGTTAAAAATATCCTTAACAAAATTTGTCAATATAGGTCCACATTTTGATATAGCCCCCATATAACGATACCTCCCATTTTACGGTTATTTAAGGGTTTTCCCAAAATTTTCAACCAAAAATGCTGATTTATTGTAATATTTATTGTTAATTTTTTTATTCAAAAGTATTTATTAAATTTATAAATTATAATAAAGAAAATTATAAAATTACTAGCAATAAAAAGCTCAAAAATTAATAATAAGCCTAGACAATGGCTTATTATTAATTTTTGAACACACATATTCGTAGTTATCACAATTTATGTTTACAAAAACTTCTCTAACTTTATATTGAGTTATGTCGGTTCGCAGCTTGGCCCCTAAATCTTTCGAAGAATTTTTCTGTGAAACACATCAAGCACTTCCTTATCTGCTTGCGGAATTACTCAGCAGTCTTCAGAACCATACATTAGCGCGGGTGGTATCAGTGTTTTATAAAGTGTTATTTTATTTGACGAAATGTGGCTTTGTGTTTTTAAACTGGTTACTTAAGCCAAGGAAGCATCTGTTAGCCAGTATTTATTTCTCAACAGATATTGTTTGTTGGTTTTATGGCGGTGTCGAGGTAGTCGACAGTCTTTAACTACCTCAAAATTATAAGTGCTAATTTCCACAGTTGATCCGAGTTCTATGGACGCAGTGTGCGTCGTTACCATAAACGTTGTATTTTCGCCGTTTATTGCCAGGCCCACTTTAGCAGATTCACCTTTGATATTCTTAAATGTATCAGTTACTTCCATTACTGATCGACCCTTGATGTTTATGTCATCAGCATAAACAAGTAACATGTGGCTATTGGTGTAATTTGTGTCATTTCTTTTAACATCTGCATCTGGTATAACCTCTTCCAGCAGAATGTTGAATAAGTCCCACGAAAGGCTGCCTCCTTTTCTGAAACCTCTTTTGGTACTTAAGCTCTTCGCAGAACGAGTATCAGTTAAAATCATCTTACAAAGCGGAATGAGCTTTGCGGGGATACCAACATCATACATGGCATGGAATACCTTTAAACGAAGGGGGCTGTCGACGACCTCTTTATAATCGACAAAAAGAAGGTTGGTGTCGATCTGCATCTCTTGCGTCTTCTCCAGCATTTGCCGCAGGGTAAATATTTGGTCAATAGGGAGCATACTTATGCCCCTATAATTAGAACACACAATCTTATCACTCGTTTTGTGGACTGGACACAGGTCCGCAGCTATATTTTCCACAATTTGTTTTTGGACGAATATAAACAGATACACGGGATATACTACCACTGTAGATTATCTTGAAACCACTATTATGCAGCCTTCTCTTATCACCGTGAGGCAATGCATATATTGGAATGATCAGCAACAGGCTTAGAATAAATAACTTCCAAGTATGAAATAACATGGCGACGTCTTATAATGAATTTATGAATGAAACTGTTAAGAATTACAAAATAGGAATGCTCTTTTATACGTTTAACAGTTATTGATTGCCCAACATCTTAGTCACCCACCCACTACACGAAGTTTGGTTTCATTCATAAAATAGTTTAACAAAATTAAACATGAATGATTTCACCATGACGGAGTGGAGTTTCTATTATATGAATAGTTGGTAACCACAGAAATCAGTCAAGAAAACCGATTGACACATGCCATATATTCGTCGATTAAATAACGATCAAAAGTTTTCATTGCCAAGTCTAAATTTGGCATCGTCGAAATATGATGTAATTATGACATTGACAACTGTAATAAAGTCAAAAGTCCACTGTACAAACAAATTTGTAATTTGGGTGAATTTAATTTAGAGCTAGGAATTTAAGATACTTCCAAACAGAACGGACGCATTTTATTTTTGATTTTTTCATTTGGTCCGGTAAGACTTCACTTTTGTGAAAGTCAAAAGCCGAAACTTCGAACCCACACAATCACCATTATGTGATTGGTTTCGTTGTTGGTAGCAGCTCATCAGACATATTGGCTGTGGAGTGGCTTCTCTGTCATTGAACTCATTTCTCAAATTCTAGTTGTTTTTTACATTGATGAGCTTTTTTTCTCATTCGGAAGTTATAAGTTTGGCCCTGAACGCTAACACGCCGTGATAACACCTTTTTCATATGTTTTTCAAGGACGTGGGTTTAAACCCCAGCCTGGCTCAAGCTGATTTTTATTTATTTGAAAATATTGCCTTTTAAGGCGAATATCATTTTATGATTAATTTTAACTAATCTCTCGTTGGAGTCGAACTTAATAACCGAAGATTTGTTGCATGTGATAAAGGAAAGCCGAAGATTCGAATCCACACAACCGCCCTTATATGAAAAAAGATGTTATCACGGCGTGTTAGCGATCAGAGCCAAACTCATACTTCCGAAGCCTGCGCTAAAAGCGTTTGTCGTGGAAGCCATACAGTTACAGAATGAGAAAAAAGCTCATCACTGTAAAAAACAACTTGCATTTGTGAAATTATAAGTTCGATGATAGAGACGCCACTCTACAGCCAATATGTCTGATGAGCTGCTACCAACAACGAAACCGGTCACATAACCACCATTATGGGGATTTCTAAATGAAATCGGACACTTTTGCAAAAAAGAAAATTGTTTGCTGTGTTGATGCTGCTCATCATCGAAACATTTCAGTACATTTTCAGATTTTTTTGACTAACGGTTCCAGGGATATCGCGCCTTGAAAAAGTAGAATTCTGTAAAGACTGTAATTTGTCATTAAAGGTTCCTAGTGGTCACAACACTTTTCCACAAAAAAAATTGTCAAAATAGGCCCATGTTTAGGTACAGGCCCCATATAATGGTTACTCCCGATTTTCGGTATTTTAAGGGTCTTAGCTAAGTTTGTTACTGAACTATCCGACTAGGTGTAATTTGGCATTTAAGGTTCATAGATGTTACAACAGTTTTCCACAACAACAAAATCGGTCACATAATGGTGGTTGTGTGGATTCGAATCTTCGGCCGAAAATATACATGGGAGCTATATCCAAATCTGAACCGATTTCGATATAAGTTGGCACATTTATTTTTAGACCGAATTCAGTCACACATTCCTATTTTCATCAAAATTGGAGAGATATAAGGTCTTTGGTGCAGCAAATACCTAAAATCGGCTGAAAATATGTATATATGGGAGCTATATCCAAATCTGAACCGATTTTCACCAAAAGCAATAGCGTTCTTCCTATGGCTAAAAATGATATTCCCCACTTTTCGGCTGAATCGGACAATAAATGCTACCTGTACGTTCCGAACGGACGGACATGCATAAATCGACTCAGAAACTGATTCTATGTATATCACTAGAAGGAACTATGGGTCCATATCGTTTCCTTTAGTATGTTAAATACAAATTCACAAACACATAATACCCCTTACCACAGTGTGGTTGGTGTAGGTTATAAAAATAGAAATAAATTCCAAATCAAGCTAACCCGAATATTTTTACAAATTTAATTATACAGTGGACTTTCGACTTTCACAAAAGTTAAATCTTGGCGGATCAAATGAAAAAAGGAGAAATAAAAAGCGTCCGATCCGTTTCGAGGTATTTTAAATATTAAGCTCCACATTAAGTTCACCCAAATGTGTGTACAAATTTATTTATACAGTTGACTTTTGACTTTATTACAATTGCCAATGTCATCGTTACATTACGAGTATATTTCGACGATACCAAATTTAGACATGGCAATGAAAACTTTTGATCGTTATTTAATCGACGAATAGATGGTATGTGTCAAACGGTTTTCTTGACTGATTTCTGTGGTTACCAACTACTAATCATATAATAGAAACTCCACTCCGCCTTGGTAAAACCATTCATGTTTAATTTTGTTACACTATTTTATGAATGAAACCAAACTTCGTGTAGACGGTGACTAAGATGTTAGGCAATAACTGTTAAACGTATAAAAGGGTATTTCGAATTTGTAATTCTTTGCAGTTTTATTAATTAATTCATTGTAAGACAGACGTCAGCATGTTGTTTCATACTTGGAAGTTATTTATTCTGAGCCTGTTGCTGTTCATTCCAAAATATTCGACACAAGCATTGCCTCACGGTGATAATAGAAGACTTCATAATGATGGTTTCAAGATAATCTATAGTAGTAGCAAATCCGGCGTCTCTGCTTTTATACATCCAATTTTAAATTGTGGAACATATAGCTGCGGATGATACTAAACGTCATAAAAATAAACGATGGCAGTTATGAAAATTAGCAATAAATCTTAAGTTGTAAAGTTATAAAAGTGTTTACAATGTTGCTACCAGCGGCTTAAATTCTGCGGCAAATGAGCGAAATGCCAAAAAGGGCGGGGACGACACTTCGGAACTGGACAGCCTAAACAGACAAAGTCTGCTACTCCTCATTCTTATTGAGAAAAGCGTCCTCTTCACACTCAAGGAGGAAAAATTATCGTTGATTGAGGAGGAGGAAGACATGGACGAGACAGTGATCAATGTCCCTACCTACCTCTAGTCTCGGTAATGATCCCCCATCCGATGACAAATCTGCTAAAATGAGCTGTTCAACTGGAACAGACGTTTTGGTGTCGGACAATCCCGACAAACCTCTACTTCTAAGGCAAAAAGCAGTAGAGGAGGAGAGTGGACCGAGTGAAGGACCTATCGATAAGATGATGAATCCACAGACCTTCGCGACAAGAGAGGGAGTAACCGCCATCGAAACCTCCAAAGAGGCGATGAAGGGAGGAGACTCCAACTCAAGTAAGGACACACCTTTATCCAATGCGGCAACCCTCAAAGAAGACTGAGAAGAAGCCATAAAAGAACAAGTAAAAAGTCGTTATGTTCGGCCGGGCCAAACTTTTTATACCCTCCACCATAAATTAGGGAATAATTAGGGTCCTTTTACAATTATAGGTGGAACAACTTTTCGACAATGGATAGGCTCCTACTGCCTCCCACTATTGCTTAAATTACACTGTGAACACAAATGTTGGGGCAGAGATAATTCCTTTTGGAGATAAAGCCCTTGGTGTGTGTATATTAAAAACACCGAAGGACAGATGCGCCGTGAGTCGAACTTCAGCGTTATGGCGTGATGAATTTTTTGCAAGAGACCCTGTAAGCCATCATGAATTTGCATTATATCTTTGTTTGTTGTTTTTGTAGAGCACTTAAGCAACAGTGAACAAAGATATAAAGCTAATTCCTGATGGCCCACAGGGTCTCTAACAAAAATTTCATCACGCCATAACGCGGAGTTCAACTCACCAAGGCCTTTCTTCCCCAAGAGGAATTTTCCGTGCCCCAGACTTTCACCTCCATTTTGTAACACAGTGTTATCTAATCTAACCTAAAAAAATGTGTTCAGCTAGGTGAACAGTACCACCTACGGGGCTATATCCAAGAGTCAACCTATCTTTAAATTTTTTGGCGGAACATTTTTATGGCTGCAGGGAACTTCAAGAGTCAAATTGAGGGTAGTTTCATCAAAACAATCTAGACCCTCAAAAATGGACCCATGTTGACGAATTTTAGTGAAGAACCACTGAAAATACCCGGGAGATACAGTTATATGGGGGGATATACCAAAACATGGACCTATATTGACGATTATTTTTGAATAGACAAAATTGTAGCTAAAATTCTCAAAATACCGATCATTACAGCTAGTTCGGTTAAAAATTGCAGCTAAAATTCTCAAAATACCGAAAATCGGGAGATACCGTTATATGGGGGCTATACCAAAACATGGACCTATGTTGACGATGTTTCGTTAGAAATGTTTTATGACCACTGAGAACTTCAAATGTCAAATTACAGCTATTTCGGTTAAAAACTGTAGCTAAAATTCTCAAAATACCGAAAATTGGGAGGTACCGTTATATGGGGGCTATACCAAACAATGGACCTATGTTGACGATGTTTGGTGGGGATGTTTCATGACCACTGAGAACCTCAAATGGCAAATTACAGCTACTTCCGTTAAAAATTGTAACTAAAATGCTCAAAATACCGAAAATCGGGAGGTACCGTTATATGGGGGCTATACCAAAACATGAACCTATGTTGACGATGTTTGGTGGAGATGTTTCAAGACCACTGAGAACCTCAAATGGCAAATTACAGCTAGTTCGGATAAAAATTGTAGCTAAAATTCTCAAAATACCGAAAATCGGGAGGTACCAATATATATGGGGGCTATACCAAAACATGGACCTATGTTGACGATGTTTGGTGGAGATGATTCACGACCACTGAGAACCTCAAATGTCAAATTGCAGATAGTTCGTTAAAAAATTGTGGCTAAAATTCTCAAAGTATCGAAAATCGGGAGGTACCGTTATATGGGGACTATGCCAAAACATGGACCTATGCCCATATCCTTTGGGATATAAGTTTGTTGATCACTAGGAACCCTAAGTGCCAAATTATAGCTAATGCGGTCTGCAAATGTGGCGAAGAACGTCAAAATACCTGAAATCCGGAGGTACCGTTATATGGGGGCTATACCAAAGAGTGGACCTATATAGCCCATCTTCGAACTTGAGCTGCCTACGGAAAAAAGACCCTCGCGTGCAAAATTTCAGCACTCTATCTCAATTATTGCGGACGCTAGAGTGATTACAACAGACGGACAGACGGACAGACAGACGGACAGACGGACAGAGGGACATGGCTAGATCGTCTTAGAATTTTATCCTTATCAAGAATATATATACTTTATAGGGTCGCAAATGATTAGTTGGATGTGTTACAAACAGAATGAAAAACTTAATATACCCTCCATACTATGGTGGAGGGTATAAAAAAGAAGGAATCCTAGTCCTCTGGGAAGGTTTCGACTGATTCTGTAGCTGTCCCAACTTCTAAGCCCCACCAAACGGTGATAGAGGTGAGTTAGCTGATGAAAAAGAAGAAACCATTCGACACAAAGGCGAACGCGAGCGGCCGGAACAGTGATGGTTCTGCGATGGCATTGACTTCCTCAAAGGACAGCGGACATCGGTCGACCAATCCAAAATCACAACCAGTAGTTGTGAAGAGAGGGAGTAACCCCTATCGAAACCTCCAAAGGGAGGAGACTCAAACTCAAATAAGGACACCCCTTTATCCAATGCGGCAATGTCGCAGCCCTCAAAGAAGGCCGAGAAGAAGCCAAAAAGGAAAAAGAAAGTATCCAAGTCCTCTGGGAAGGTTTAGACTGATTCTGTAGCTGTCCCAACTTCTAAGCCCCACCAAAGGGTGATAGAGGTGAGTCAGTTGAGGAAAAAGAAGAAACCATCCGACACAAATGCGAACGCGAGCGGGCGGAACAGTGATGGTTCTGTGATGGCATTGACTTCCTCAAAGGACAGTGGACCTCGGTAGACCGATCCAAAATTACAACCAGTAGTTGTGAAAAGGATGAGGTCGTCTGAGGAACAACCTCCTGCTGCGAAGAAGTCTGCTTCGATGACGAGGAAGGCTAGTGAGAGGATCACTGCTGAAAAGGTTAAAACCTATTCATCTGTAAAGGCGAGTAAGGACAAAGCAAAACCTATTGCTCTGCAGACTCCCTGCTCCTCCACGAAGGCGAGTAAGGACAACGCGGAAACTAGTGTTTTTTCAGACTCCAAGCTTGTCTGTGAAGGCGAGTAAGGACAAGGTAATTAGCTGTGAAAACAAGGAATCGGCAGATTTCCTTGTTAAAACAGTTAAGGACATTGGCTCTCTTTGGGAAGGCAGCAATCTGGCGGTTGTATCTTTGCCTGAAATGCCATGTGGGATGGTGACCTCAGTATGGGTCCCTCCTCCTTCAATGGAGCTAGGACGAATATTGAAGTTGGTTGAGAAACAGAACGTCGGTCTTCAGATGGGGAATTGGAGGATTCTCGGCTCCTTTTAGAAGAACGACGGACTGGTCATCAAGTTTGCCACTGACAAGACCGGAGAGGACTTTTTAAGAAATTGAGGAGGGGTACTGAACTATGTTGATTAGGATGATTATGTTTCCGAATCCCATCAAAGCGCCAATAGGTAGGAAGCGTCAAAAGCTTAGCTTTGTGCAGATAAATCTGCATCATTGCAAAGCTGCTGCTGCTGAACTACTGAACCCTCTCGAGATATCGACATCACCCTAGTCCAGGAACCTTATTTATACAAAAATAAGGTGAGCGGGCTAAGCGGTTCTGTTGTCGCAACCTCGAATGCTGACAAGCTGAGGACATGTATAGTTGCCAAAAAGAATCTTCAATATTTTGAGGATTTTAGCAACGACCAGCTGTAATTTGATTTTTTGGGGCTCCCAGTTGTCACAAAACTTCTTCACTAAAAATTGTCAACATTGGGCCATGATCTGGTAAAGCGCCTATATAACTAGCTATTTTCCGATTTTCGGTATCTTGAGGATTTTAGTACAATTTTTATCCGATATAGATGTAATTTGATATTTGAGTTTCTCAGGGTTCACAACACTTATCCACTAAAAGTTACTATGCAGCATAGAAATTAAAATGTATTAGGTATAAAGAGCACTATAACTTATTGAAAACAACAAACAATTAGTTTTATTTGATAGACACGAAGGAAGTCTTCGGTGATAACAATGAAAAGGGCGCAATATTTGCATTCATTAGAAAATGTACGGTTCGAATTCCAAAAAGTCCACAATTTATATCGCAAAAGTTAGTATGCACCGCAGAAGCCTTGTGGAACTGTGTAAAAAATTCTTGATTTCTTTGAACAAAATAAAACTAAATCTGTATTTAAGATCCCCCAAGAGGATATTAATTATATCCTCAGGCTTTAGGCTAGAATGGGTATATACACTTTTTAGCGGTTTTAGACCCCAAGTATGTTTGGACGAAATTCGTTTCAGATAATTTGTAGTCGATTTTGTCATGTCCGTCCGTCTGACTGGTGTGCACGATAACTTTCGGACGGATCAACTGATTCGAACCAAATTTTGGTTATGGCAATATTTTGTCAAAGCTTAGTTTAAGTTCGAAGATGGGCCATATCGGTCTACTCCTTTCTGTACCTTCCCCACAAAAGCTCAAAAATTTCCTGTAAAATGGTGTGAACGATAACTCTCGAAGGGAGCAATTTATTGTATCCAAACTTCGCACATTGTATTATTCCTTCCAAATATATATCGGGTTCGAAGATGGCCTATATCGGTCCACTCCTTCGTGTACATCCCACACAAAATTCGGATAAAATGAAGTTTAAGAGCTCCTCTCGGATCGTTCTGGAACTTTTTTCCTTACGGCTCCCTTTACGATGGTAAAATTTTTTACCTGCACACGTCCATACTTCCTGAGATATTGACTGAAAAGCTCCAAGAAATCCTAACGGCACCAACTGAAATGACAAATCTGCAAGATAACTCTCGCAGGGAGTTACTGATTGGTCCAAACTTTTCACAACGTATTATTTCATCCAGTTTGGTATCAGGTTTGAATATGCTCCACTTCTTCGGCATGTTGTTCGTGCTGCTCCCTTTACGAGGGTATACTTTTTTCGAGGGTAAGTCCATAATTCCTGAGATAATGACCTTAAAGCTCCAAGAAACCCTGACGGCACCAAGTAATATGGCAAATCCCCAAATCCTCGCAGGTAGTTTCTGATTGGTTCAATTGGATTGCTTATTTTATTATTGCATCCAGTTATGTACCAGGTTGGAATATAGACTACATCGGCCCCGTCCTCCCAAACAAAATTTGGGAAAAATGCAGAATTTGTATGCAAAAAAATGGTTTTTACGATCCCTACTACAACGGTACTATTATTTGCGAAGTAAGTCCATACTTCCTGAGATAAATGGCCCGAAATTTCCAAAGACCCTGTCGGCGCATACTAAAATGGATATTGTGCAAGATAACTCTCAAACTTTTTCGAAAATTTGCTCCAAACTTTGTTTAGGGTAATTTAATATTTCGAGTTCTCTATGAATCAGAAGTTTCCTTACTAAAATTGTTGGTATATGTCAATGATTTGGTATAGCCCCACATTACGGTGCCGACAGTTTCCACGTATTTTGAAGCAAGCTTGTGATACAAAATCAATATATTTCATATATGGCATAACTAGCAAATGCCCGCTACTTCGTATGCGGAAAGGGAATATATAATCAATATTTAATGCGGGAGATTCTGTTGTACTAAGATCTATTTTCATTACCAATATTTTTTTCGACTGTAGCCAGAATTTACAAAAAAAAATCTGCCGTATCGCATCCCTACACAACTACCATATTTTTTATTTCGAATTTCCAAAACTACGTATCATTTCAGATTTGACTCCTGGTTTTAACCCTTCCAACATATATTCTAACCCCAATTCACTTTTCCAGCTTTATCTGTTCACCTGAAACCCATTATAGTACTATTTAGTACTTTTTGTATAAATAAGTACGAATTTTAAAAGCCTCCTCCCTACCTCCACTCTAAACACCAATTGCTAATCTAATGCCAAATTTCAAAATTCCAGTTCTACCCCTTACAAAATCACAAATTGTACCAAATTCTATACCATATAGCAAATACCAAAAGGTACCAAATTTTGTACCATTTAGCACTTTTCGTACACGATTTTCCAAAATGTACTTTCATACCTATCCGTTCACCTAAACCCAATTTATAGCCAATGTAGTTCCATTTAGCACTTTCCCATAAGTACGATTTTCCAAAGCTACCTCTATATCTCAATTCTATATTCCAACAGTAATCTTAATTCCATATTTCAGGATGCCAGCTCTTCAAATCCAAATCATACTAAGCTCACTACCATTTAGGACTTTTCGATCTTTGCTACATCTTTTCTACTCTTCATCAGTGACCCCAATTCCAAATTTCAGGATTCCAACCCTATCACCCAAATCCAAATTGTACTAAATTTAGTACCATTAAGAACTTTTAGTGCACTTATGTATAGTTCGAATTTCCAAAAACCTTTCCTTGTTACTCTCCACCAGTGACCCTAATTTCAAATTTCAGGATTCCACCTCTATCCGTTCAGCCAAATCCAAATTGTACTAAATTTAGTATCATTTAGTACTTTTCGTACCCTTATAGTTCGAATTTCCAAAAACCTATCATTGTTACTCTTCATCAGTGACCCTCATTCCAAATGTCTGTATTCCAGCTCAATCTGTTCACCCAAATTAAAATTGTACTATATTTAGTACCATTTAGTACTTTTCGTATACTTTTAATGCGACTTTCAAAAACCTTTCTTTTTTACTCTCCATCAGTGACCTTAATTCCAAATTTCAGGATTCCAGCTCTATCCGTTCACCCAAACTCAAATTGTACAAAATTTAGTACAATTTATTACTTTTCGTACACTTATAGTTCGAGTGATCCTCATTCCAAATTCCAGGAATCCGGCTCTATCCGTTCACCCAAATCTAAATTGTACTAAATTTAGTACCATTTAGTACTTTTCGTGCATTTATAGTACGAATTTCTAAAAACCTTTCTTTGTTACTCTCCACCTGTGACCCTAATTCCAAATTTCAGGATTCCAGCTCTATCCGCTCACCCAAATCCAAATTGTACTAAATTTAGTACCATTTAGTACTTTTCGTACCCGTATAGTTCGAATTTCCAAAAACCTATCATTGTTACTCTTCATCAGTGACCCTCATTCCAAATGTCTGTATTCCAGCTCAATCTGTTCACCCAAATTAAAATTGTACTAAATTTAGTACCATTTAGTACTTTTCGTACCCTTATAGTTCGAATTTCCAAAAAACCTATCATTGTTACTCTTCATCAGTGACCCTCATTCCAAATGTCTGTATTCCAGCTCAATCTGTTCACCCAAATCAAAATTGTACTAAATTTAGTACCATTTAGTACTTTTCGTACCCTTATAGTTCGAATTTCCAAAAAACCTATCATTGTTACTCTTCATCAGTGATCCTCATTCCAAATTTCAGGATTCCAGCTCTATCCGTTCACCCAAATCCAAATTGTACTAAATTTAGTACCATTTAGTACTTTTCGTACCCCTACAGTTCGAATTTACAAAAACCTATCATTGTTACTCTTCATCAGTGACCCTCATTCCAAATGTCTGTATTCCAGCTCAATCTGTTCACCCAAATCAAAATTGTACTAAATTTAGTACCATTTAGTACTTTTCGTACCCTTATAGTTCGAATTTCCAAAAACCTATCATTGTTACTCTTCATTAGTGACCCTCATTCCAAATGTTTGTATTTCAGCTCTATCCGTTCACCCAAATCCAAATTGTAATAATTTTAGTACCATTTAGTACATTTCGTACCCTTGTAGTTCGAATTCCCAAAAACCTTTTATTGTTACTCTTCATCAGTGACCCTCATTCCAAATGCCTGTATTCCAGCTCTATCCGTTCACCCAATCCAAATTGTACTAAATTTAGTACCATTTAGTACTTTTCGTATCCTTGTAGTTCGAATTTCCAAAAACCCTTTGGTACATCTTTCTAACTCTCCATCAGTTACCCTCATTCCAAATTTCAGAATTCTAGCTCTTCCCGTTTGCCTAATACCAAGGGTACCATATTTAGTACTTTTCGTACACTTCTAGGTCGAATTTCCAAAAACCCAGCCTTATCTCACCCCTACACACCATCAGCAACCTACACCCAAAATTTCAAGTTTCTAGCTTCAGCCGTTTCGTCTGGGCGTTGATGAATCAGTCAGTCAGTCAGTCAGTCACTCACCTCACTACTCTTTTATATATATAGATTATTGTATTTGCTTTTTTTGGTCAGAGGCTGAAGGTATATCTCCGTCAGCACAGCTGACTGATACTTTCTTACTTGTTATACCCTCAGCCTTTAGGCTAAAGAGGGTATTTACACTTTGATACGACCAAAAATGTGCCTCATCGAAATAATGGTTTTAGACCCCAAGTATGTTTGTACGATATCCGTTTCAGACAATTTTGAGTAGTTCTAGCAATGTCCGTCCGTCTGTCTGTCCGTCTGTCTGTCTGTCTGTCTGTCTGTCCGTCTGTCTGTCTGGCTGGTGCGCACGATAACTATCGAACGGATCAATCGATTCGGTTCAAATTTTGGGTATCGAAATATTTTGTCCAGATTCGATTTAAGTTCGAAGATGGGCCATATTGGTCCACTCCTTCAGGTACCTCCCCCACAAATGTTCAAAAATTGTCGCAAAACTTGTGCTAACGATAACTCTTGTAGGGAATAACCGATTTGGTCCACACTTTGCAGATCGTGTAATTTCTACCAAACTTAGATGAGGTTCCAATATGGACTCAATCGGTCCACTCCTTCGGGTACCTCCCACACAAAATTTCGGAAAAGTTCGGTTTAGGGCCTGGTCTCGAATCGCTTTGATTTTTGTTTACGCAAGTTGTATTCGCTGTCCTCTATACGACGCTGTAAGTTTCATTAAGGGCAAGTCCGTACTTCCTGAGAAAATAGCCTGAAAGTTACAAAAAACCCTAAGACACCGTGTGTAGTGGTTGGAGCGCAAGATAACTCTCGATCTGCCGATTCGGTCCAAAATTTGGCTTTCGCAAAATTTTGTCCAAACATAGATCAAGTTCAAGGATGGATTATATCGGTCCACTCCTTCCGGTACCTCCCCCACAAAAGTTCGAAAATGTTCGGAAAATTTGTGCGAACGATAACTCTTGAAGGAAGTAACCGATTTGGTCCATACTTTGCACATTATGAAATTTCCACCAGACTTAGATGAGGTTCCAATATGGACTCAATCGGTAAACTCCTTCGAGTACCTCCCTCACAAATTTTCGGAAAAGTTCAGTTTAGGACCTGCTCTCGAATCGTCTTGGTTTTTGTTGTAACATCTTGTATTCACTGCCCCCTATACGAAGGTATAAGTTTCCTCAGGGGCAAGTCCATACTTCCTGAAAAAATAGCCTGAGAGTTGAAAAACAAACCCTATGACACCATGTTTATGGGTGGAAGCGCAAGATAATTCTCGAACGCAAATTCCGATTCCGGCCAAAATTTGGCCTTCGTAATATTGTTTCCAAACTTACTTTAAGATCGTAGATAAGCCATATCGGTCCACTCCTTCAGGTACCTACCCCACAAAAGTTCAAAAATATGTGGAAAAATTGTGCGCACGATAACTCTTGATGGGAGTGACCGATTTGGTCCATACTTTACACTTTCTCATAATATGTACCAGATATAAATAAGGTTCGAATATGGACTATATTTGTCCACTCCATCCCGTACCTCCCACACAAAATTTTGGATAAGTTCACTTTAAGACCTGCTATTGAATCACTTTGATTTTTGTTGAAGCAACTTACATTCGCTGCCTCAATTACGATGGTAAAAGTTGTTTCAGGGGCAAGTCCATACTTCTTGAGAAAACAGCCCGAAGGGTGTAAAACCCCCCTATGGCACCCCCATGGTCTATGACGGTCCATTCATTTAAGTAACTTTTCCGCAAAATTGTTGAACACTAATCCTAATCAACACTTTGGCCGGTTCATACGACCAAAATTTTGAAACCCCCCAAATACATAAGTTTTTTGTGAAAAAAGTGTTCCAATTTGCACAGGCATGTGACATGCTGAAGGTATATCTCTGTCGGCAAAGCCGACTGATACTTTTTAACTTGTTTTTGTACCCTTTGTCATAATATGGCATAATAATATTTGTCATTCCGTTTGTAACACATCGAAATATTTGTCGGAGACCCTATAAAGTGTATATATATATATATATATATATATATATATATATATATATATATATATATATAAAATGTTATGCTTATCAATAATATATTATTGATAAGCATAACATTTTAAGGTACCTCCCGATTTACGGTATTTTGAAGGATGTGGCCTCAATATTCCTCCTCAATGGCTGAAATTTGGTAGTAAGACTTTCTTGGCGGTATAAAATTTTCCACCCAACATTTTTTCACATAGCCTCCTATTGAACGGTTTTAGCTCCATTATCACGCCGAAATGGCTGAAATAAAGTATTTAGTCTTCGTGGGGGGTATAAACCTTTCCACCTGAAAATTGTGAGCACAGGTCCACGTTTCACTATAACCTCAATAGAACTGTATCTCTCGATTTTCGGTAGACTGTGGCCTCAATATTCCACCACAATGATTGAAATTTGGTAAATAGTCTACGTTGCACAGTGGTCCCACTTGTATTGATAGGAGTGCCAAAAATAGTTCTAATCGAGTTAACGCCTTGAAATTTTAAACATAGTTTTATAACGAGCCCAAAAGGGAAAAAACAAAATTTAATGGATGTAGATCCACATTTGGGTGTAGCCCCCATATAAAGGTACTTCCCGATTTTCGCCAAATTTTCAAGTCGATTAGGCTGTGATTTTGCATTTTGAGTTCTGAGGGAACAACATACCACCTTACAAGAAATGTTCAATATAGGTCCACGTTTAGGTATAGCTCCCATATAATGGTACCTCCCTATATTCGGTATTTTGACGATTTTAGCCAAATTTTCCAACCAATTTGGCTGTAATTTTGCATTTTAAGTTCTGAGGAAACACCATACCTCCTTGCAAAAAATGTTCAATATAGGTCCAAGTTTAGGTATAGCTCCCATATAAACGTACCTCCCGATTTTCGAAATGTTGGCGATTTTACAGGCGTGGTATAAGGGGAATAATTTAAAGGGTGGCAGATGGTGGCAGCCGGATTTCTTTTTATCGTAAACTAGAGACTTTCCCCTGTATTTAAAAAAAATATGGACTTGTCCTTATGGGGCCAACATTAGTAAAACTCAACATAAATTTATAGCAATAATATTAAAAATAGCACAAAGAGTCATTTACGAAGAATTTATTTTTAAGGAACTTAGAAAACGAATTTTAAATTTGTTTTTTTCATAAGAATATTGTCAATGCCATCAACTATAAGTTTCATTTTGGAAATTGTACATTTACCTCTTAATTGTTTTATAATTTCACTCATAAGCTACGAATGCTTTGCGGATCTTTTTTTCGTTTTTAAGGTACCACATACAAATCTCAACTTCTTCGACTTAACTTGACATATTACCGCTGTAAATTGGCAAAAATAATACTGGATAATAAAAATTTAATGTATTTAGAGAATATTTATTTCAATCGCAATCAAATTTGTCGACATAAATTTTTTGATTGTTGTCCACGGCCTCCATATCCCACCGAAATGGTTGAAATTTGATATTTAATCTTCGATGGGGTTATAAAACTTTTTCACTTGAAATTTTTCGGTATACATCCACGCCTTCATATAGCCCCATTAGAACGGTACCTCCCGATTTTCGGTATTATGAAGTGTGTGGCGTCACCGAAATCGCTGAAATTTGGTATTTAGTCTTCAATGCCGGTATAAAATAGTCCGGAATTATCAGTATAGGTCCATGTCTTTGTATAGCTGCCATAGAACGGAACATCCCGAATTTTGGTATTTTGCAGGATGTGACCTCAATATTCCATCGAAGTGGCTGAAATTTGCTAATTAGTCTTCATTGGCGGTATAAAACTTTCCACCTGAAATTTGTCGGCATAGCTCCCGATTTTCGGTATTTTTAAGTTTGTGGCTCAATATGCCACTGAAATGTGCTATTTTGTCTTCTTTCGCCGTATAAAACTTTTCGCTTGGAACTTTTGGCATAGGTCCACGTTTTCATATAGCCCCCATAGAACGGTACCTTCCGATTTTCGATATTTTGGAGGTTGCAGCCTCAATATTTCAAGCAATCGCTGAAATTTGGTATTAAGTCTTAGTTAGCGGTATAAACCTTTCCACCTGAAATTTTTTCGGAGGAAGAGAATTAATTATTCCATAAAATTTCAGAATATTTCATAAAATGTTCGGAAATTAACACTTTCTTACTTGTAATCGTAAACAGGTTTAGGGAGACCAACAACTGAAACTTCTTTTTAAGGCACTGTTGACAAACATACATACCAACCCCTGTCACTTATTCGAATTATTCAGAACACAACAAATAATTAGTTTTGAGCGGTTTCTTTTTATTAATATACTTTATAAAATGAAATCTTCACACTAATATGTTTTTCCAACTACCAAAGATCTTAATAGTAGCTTGAACACATGTATCGTCCACAATGCATCCCACCATATCTACCATAATTAGGACTTATTCGAAAAGGTAGTTTTACTTTATTTTTTATTCCTGGTGAAACTTTGTCCTGGCCTTGGATTCCTCCGAATATTGTGAAAATCAAAATTAACACACCAATAACAAGATGAGCACGCATGATGATGATGGTTGTACGGATGGTATTTAGGTTCTGTTCATTTCGGTCCTTTGTAGGAGGAGGCTAAACGGTAACTGTGAAATGTGAATGCTTGGAAGTACCCATTGTTATAATTTCCATATGTGTCGTTTTTCAAGAAATTTCCTAAATTAGAAAACTGCGTGGAGAATCATTGCGACAATTATATGAGCTACCACAGTAAAATCCCATTCGTTTATAAATAACAATGCGTATATATATGTATGTGTTATTATTTTATAATTTTTTTTTTAAAGGCAAGTATTACGGTTATAGCGTTAATATATCCAGCAAAATGTTCGATGACAAATCATGAGTTGAATCATGGGTGCATGTGATTTGTCATGGCATAATTATACCCTCAGCCTTTAGGCTAAAGAGGGTATTTAAACTTTGATACGACCAAAAATGTGCCTCATCGAAATAATGGTTTTAGACCCCAAGTATGTTTGTACGATATCCGTTTCAGACAATTTTGAGTAGATCTAGCAATGTCCGTCCGTCTGTCTGTCTGTCTGTCTGGCAGGCTGGTGCGCACGATAACTCTCGAACGGATCAACCGATTCGGTTCAAATTTTGGGTATCGAAATATTTTGTCCAGATTCATTTTAAGTTCGAAGATGGGCCATATAGGTCCACTCCTTCAGGTACCTCCCCCACAAATGTTAAAAAATTGTCGCAAAACTTGTGCGCACGATAACTCTTGTAGCGAATAACCGATTTGGTCCATACTTTGCACATCGTGTTATTTGTACCAAACTTAAATGAGGTTCCAATATGGACTCAATCGGTCCACTCCTTCGGGTACCTCCCACACATAATTTCGGAAAAGTTCAGTTTAGGACCTGGTCTCGAATCGCTTTGATTTTTATTTACGCAAGTTGTATTCGTTGTCCTCTATACGACGCTGTAAGTTTCATTAGGGGCAAGTCCATACTTCCTGAGAAAATAGAATGAAAGTTACAAAAAACCCTATGACACCGTGTGTAGTGGTTGGAGCGCTAGATAACTCTCGAACGGATCTGCCGATTCGGTCCAAAATTTGGCTTTCGTAATATTTTGTCCGAACGTAGTTTAAGTTCAAAGATGGATTATATCGGTCCACTCCTTCCGGTACCTCCCACACAAAAGTTCGAAAATGTTCGGAAAATTTGTGCGTACGATAACTCTTGAAGGGAGTAACCGATTTGGTCCATACTTTGCACATTATTAAATTTCTACCAGACTTAAATGAGGTTCCATTATGGACTCAATCGGTAAACTCCTTCGAGTACCTCACACACAAAATTTCGGAAAAGTTCAATTTAGGACCTGCTCTCGAATCGCCTTGGTTTTTGTTGTAACATCTTGTATTCACTGTCCCCTATACGAAGGTACAAGTTTCCTCAGGGGCAAGTCTATACTTCCTGAAAAAATAGCCTGACAGTTAAAAAACAAACCCTATGACACCATGTTTATGGGTGGAAGCGCAAGATAATTCACGAACGGAAATGCCGATTCCGGCCAAAATTTGGCCTTCGTAATATTGTTTCCAAACTTACTTTAAGTTCGTAGATAAGCCATATCGGTCCACTCCTTCAGGTACCTACCCCACAAAAGTTCAAAAAGAAAAATTGTGCGCACGATAACTCTTGATGGGAGTGACCGATTTGGTCCATACTTTACACTTTCTCATAATATCTACCAGGTATAGATCAGGTTCGAATATGGACTATATTTGTCCACTCCATCCGGTACCTCCCACACAAAATTTTGGATAAGTTTACTTTAGGACCTGCTATTGAATCACTTTGATTTTTGTTGAAGCAACTTACATTCGCTGCTTCAATTACGATGGTAAAAGTTGTTTCAGGCGCAAGTCCATACTTCTTGAGAAAACAGCCCGAAGGGTGTAAAAACCTCCTATGGCACCCCCATGGTCTATGTCGGTCCATTCCTTTAAGTACCTTTTCCGCAAAATTTTTGAACTTTAATCCTAATCATATAACCAACATTTTGAAACCCACTAAATACACAGGTTTTTTGTGAAAAAAAGTGTTTGAATTTGCACAGGCTGAGGGTATATCTCTGTCGGCAAAGCCGACTGATACTTTTTTACTTGTTTTTTAGGAAAATCACCAATGATTCTTACCGGGGAATGTCACACCCAATAATCACAGATTGGGAGTCAACCCAGTCTTCGAAATAGGCAGTAACAGTGAAATATTAAAGAGGACATATACTCAAAATTCTCTTCTGGAATATGTTATAACCCCACAGAAGACTAAACACCAAATTTTAATCGTTTCGGTGGGAACATCCCGATGTTCCGCTCAATGGCGGTTATATGAAGGCGTGGACCTATACAGACAAATATCAGATGGAAAGTTTTAGACCCCCAACGAAGACTAAATACCAAATTTCCGACATGTCGTTGCGATATTGACGCCACAACCTTCAAAATGCCGAAAATCGGGATGTACCATTCTGTGGGGTCTATATGAACGAGTGGACATATGCCGACAAATATTAGATGAAATATTTAATATCGCCAACGAAGACTTAGTACCAAATTTCAGCCACATCGGCCGAATATTGAGGCAACAACCTCCAAAATATCGAAAATCTGGAGGTACGGTTCTATGGGGGCTATATGAAGACGTGTACCTACACCGACAAATTTCAGGTGGAAAGTTTTATACCGCCAACGAAGACTAAATACCAAATTTCAGCTATTTGTATGGTATATGACGCCACAACCTCCAAAATACCGAAAATCGCGAAGGTATCGTTCTATAGGGGCTATATGAAGCCGTGGAACTACACCGACAAATGTCAGGTGGAAATTTGTATACCGCCCACTAAGACTTAATACCAAATATGGACAAAATATTAGGAGATCCAAAGTTTGGACCAAATTAGTTTCCTCGTTCAAGAGATATCGTGAATACCATTTTAGTGACATTCTTTAAATATTGGGGGAAGTACCGTATGTTGTAGACCGGCATTGCCCATCTTCGAACTGAAACCAAGTTTGGACAAAATATGACGAAGCATAAAATTTTAGACCAAATCAGTTGATCAGTTCGAGAGTTATCGTGCTCTCCAGCCACTACATATGGTGCCATAGGGGTTTTTACACCTTTCGGGCTGATTTCTCAAGAAGTATGGACTTGATATATTTGGATGTGTAAAGTATGGACCAAATCGGTCAGTCCCTTCAGAAGGAGCAATATGGCTTATCTTCGAACTTGAACTAAGTTTGGACAAAATATTATGAAAGCCAAATTTTGGACCGAATCGGCAGATCCGTTTGATAGTTATCTTGCACTAAAACCACTAAACACGGTGTAGTAGGGGTTTCTTGCACCTTTCAGGCTATTTTCGCAGGATGTATGGACTTGTCCCTAATGAAACTTGTGCCGTCATATGGGAGCAAATACAAGTTACAACAAAAATCAAAGCGATTCGAGAGAAGGTCCTAAACTGAACTTATCCGAAATTTTGTGTGGGAGGTAAAGTATGGACCAAATTGGTTACTGCCTTTAAGAGTTAAGAGTTATTACTTTTTCCGAACATTTTCGAACTGTTGTGGGGGAGGTACCTGAAGGAGTTTACCGATATGATAAGTTGAGTTTGTTAAGTTTTCAAAAAATTATTGCTCTCTTTTTGATTTCTGTTCCACAAACGTCCTCTTCTGCTAAGTGAAAAGTTGTAACTACAAACTATATTTTGTTCTTTCGTTCCACAGAAAACGTAGCATTTTGTTTTTGCGTAGCGAATAAAGTTAGACATCGGTAAGCTGCAATGAGCCATTCCATTCCATTCAACTGGCCCAATTGCTTAATCATAACATATCAGCACAATGGCGAAGTATTGTCCACACCATGCAAACAGCCGCAATATCTATACCATGATGCCAGAGACCTCCACCAAGGAATCCATGGTATGACCAGGAGTGTCGTGCTGATACCGAAGAGAAAAATGCGACGTATAGGGCTACTATACAATCCGTAGCAACGCGTAGCGCACGAGAGAGGTATCGGGAGAGAGGAGAAACGACTTTTCCACAGGAAAAAGAGAGAAATGGATAAGCGGGAGTGTGAAAAATTCGAGATGTACAGGAGCCAGATAGAAGTTCGAAAGTTCTACCAAAGGGTGAAACAACAAACTGATGGCTTTGGTACAGGTACATCCTTCTGTAGAGTAATTTGGTAACTGATACAGACAGTGTGCTCGGGATATGGAAAGAGCATTTTTCCAAACTGCTGGTATCCAATACTAACGAAGTCAACGAAGATACCACAGATCCAACCCAAGAAGATGGTATTGAATGTATGCCACCCGGCCAAGATGAGGTAAATACAGTAATAAACCGGCAGAAGAATATAAAGGCTGCAGGATCCGATGGCTTACCGGCCGAGCTGTTCAAAACCGGAGTCGACACGCTGATAAGGTGTATGCATTAGCTAGTTAGTACCATCTGGCAGGAAGAACGCGTACCCGACTATTGGAACTTGATTATCCTGTGTCCCGTCCACAAGAAAGGAGATAAGACTGTATGCTCTAACTATAGGGGCATAAGTCTTCTCCCTATTGACTACAAGATAGTGTCAGGCATATTATGCGAACGACTAAAGCCTATGGTCAATGAAATAATTGGAACATACATACCTATGCGGCTTTAGACCTGGCAAGTCCAACATTGACCAGATATTTACCCTGCGGTAAACCATGAGAGACATAAGAAATGTAGATTGACACCTGCCACCTTTTTGTCGATTATAAGGCAGCCTTCGATAGTCCCCTACGCTCAAAGGTATTCCAAGCCATGTCTGAAATTGGTATCTCCTCAAAGCTCATTCGGCTTTGTAAAATGACTCTAACTGACACAAGATCTTCAGTTAAAATAGGAAAGAACCTCTCCGAACAATAGAGTACCAAAAGAAGTTTTCGGCAAGGAAACAGCTTTTCGTGTGATCTGCTGAACATCCTGCTGGAAAAGATTATACGAGATGCAAATGTCAAAAGTAATGGCACACTCTATAGCAACAGCCACACATGGGACGATCAGTAAAGGAAGTAACTGATACCTTTATGAAGGTCGAAGGAGAATCTGCTAAAGTGGTTCCGGCGGTAAACGACGAAAGGACAAATTTGATGGTGTCGACGCGCAATGCGTCCATCGAGCTCGGAACGACAGTGGAAGTTGATTCCTATAGTTTTGAGGTAGTAAAAGAGTTCGTCTACCTCGACACCACCATAAACACAACAAACAACATCAGTTGTGAAATAAAGAGAAGAATTGTGTTGACCTACAGATGCTACTTTGGCTTAAGTAAGCAGTTTAAAAACAAGGCCACATCTCGTCAAACAAAATCAACGCTTTACAACACACTGATACTACCTGTGCTAATGTATGGTTCCGAATCCTGGTTACTTGCGCAAGCAGACAAGGTAGTGCTTGGTGTGTTTGAGAGAAAAATTCTTCGAAAGATCTACGGTCCAATCAGCGTTGACGGTGAATATCGACGTCGTATGAACCTCGAGCTGTATCTGCAATACAACGACATCAGTACAGATAAACGTATCGTGATGCAACGATTGCTTTGGCTTCGCCACATCATAAGAATGAGCGATGATAAAACCGCTAAAAAGGCGTATAAATACATGGCGATACACGCAGAACTGGAAGGCCAAGGCTTCGATTGAGCCAACAAGTGGAAAAAGGCGTTGGCTAGGCCATATCATAAGAATGAGCGATGATGAAACCGCTAAAAAGGCGTATAAATACATGGCGGTACACACAGAATTGGCAGGCCAAGGCTTCGGTGGAGCAAACAAAAGAGAAAAGAGATGGAAAGACGCGGTATTCCAAAACGCGAATCAACAAACAGAGAGAATTGGAGGTCTTTTCTTAGTTCAGCTTATGGAACAAATGTTTTGTATTGGGTCCGCTAAGTAAGTAAGTAAATAATTAAGTAACTAACGAAGACTAACTACCAAATTTCAGCCATTGCGGTACATTATTGAGGCCACAACTTTCAAAATATCGAAAATCGGGAGGTACCCTTCTATGGGTTCTACATGAATGGAGAGTTGTATACCGCCAACGAAGACTTAATACCAAATTTTAGCAATTTCGGTGGTATATTGAGGACACAACCTTTTAAATACCGAAAATCGGGAGGTACGCTTCTTGGGGGCTATATGAAACCGTGAATCTAAACCCATAATTCCCTTCTGGAACATTTTATGGCCCCATGGATGACTAAATAATACATTTCAATCGTTTCGGCGGGTTAGTGAGGCAATATCTTTCAAAATACCGAAAATCGGAAGGTACCGTTTTATGGGGTCCACATGAAGGCTTGGACCTATACCAACAAATTTCAGGTGGAAAGTTTTGTACCGCCAACGAAGACTAAATATCAAATTTCAGCCATTTCTGTGGAATATTGAGGCCACAACCTCCAAAATACCGAAAATCGGGAGGTACCGTTCTAGGGGGGCTATATGAATGCGTGGAGCTATACCGTCAAATTTCATGTGGAGAGTTTTCTATCCCCAATGAAGACTAAATACCAAATGTCGGCCATTTCGGTTGGACATTGAGGCCTCAAACTTCAAGATACTGGAAATCGGGAGGTACCGTTCTATAGGGGCTATATGAACACGTGGACATATAGCGACAAATTTCGGGTGGAAAATTTCATACCTTCAACGAAGACTAAATACCAAATTTCAACTAATTTGGTGTGATATTAGGCCAAAACCTTAAAAATACCGAAAATCGGGAGGTACCGTTCTATAGGGGCAAAATGAAGACGAGGACCTATACCGACAAATTTCAGTTGGAAAAATGTATACCCCCAAGGAAAACTAAAAACCAAATTTCAGCCTTTTCGGTGGGATATGATGGCCACAATCCTCAAAATACCGAAAATCGGAAGGTACCATTTTATAGGGTCCACATGAAGACATGGACCTATACGACAAAATTCAGGTGGAAAGTTTTATACCCCCAACGAAAACTAAATACCAAATTTCAACCATTGCGGTAGAATACAATGGCCACAACCTCCAAAATACCTGAAACAAAGACTAAATACCAAATGTCAGCTATTTCGGTGTGATATTGAGGCCACAACCTTCAAAGTAGCGAAAATCGGGAGGTTCCGTTCTGTGGGGGCTATATGAAGGTGTGGACCTACACTGAGACTAAATACGATATTTCAGCCATTTCGATGGGATGTTGAGGATACAAACACACCCGCCTTGAATGCTGAAGGTCGTGGATTCGATTTCCCGGCTAGTCAACATCAAACACTTTTCAACGGTGGCCAAATAGCCCTCAGTACTATTGGCGACATTTCCTGAGTATTTCAGCCATGTTAAACTTCTATACAAGTGGTGTCTTAGACGCGCCGTTCGGACTCGGCGATAAACAGTAGGTCCCATATCATTGAGCTAATATAAATCGGGGTGAACTCATTGGTATGAGAGAAGTCTCCCTTGTCCCTTCTGGGATGTTTGTGGAACAATTATATGAATGCCTGGACCTATACTGACAAATTTCAGGTGGAAAGTTTTGAACCGCCAACGAAGACTAAATATCAAATTTCAGCCACTTTGTTGGGATATTGAGGCCAAAACCTTCAAAATACCGAAAATCGGGAGGTTCCGTTCTATGGGGGTATATGAAGGCGAGGACCTATACCGACAAATTTCAGTCGGAAAAATTTATACCCCCAAGGAAAACTAAAAACCAAATTTCAGCCACTTTGGTGGGATATTGAGGCCAAAATCTTCAAAATACCGAAAATCGGGAGTTACCGTTCTATGAGGGCTATATTAAGACGTGGATCTAAACTAGGTCTGCTCACACACTTAAAAATACATTTTGTTATTGTGCTGGTTTTGAAATACACAAATTTTAATGTTTTCATTTTGCCTCTGTAGACTGTGAGAAATATTGTACAAGTTTTTTATACCCTCAGTCTTTAGGCTAAAGAGGGTATTTACACTTTGATACGACCAAAAATGTGCCTCATCGAAATAATGGTTTTAGACCCCAAGTATGTTTGTACGATATCCGTTTCAGACAATTTTGAGTAGATCTAGCAATGTCCGTCCGTCTGTCTGTCCGTCTGTCTATCTGGCTGGCTGGTGCGCACGATAACTCTCGAAAGGATAAATCGATTCGGTTCAAATTTTGGGTATCGAAATATTTTGTCCAGATTTGATTTAAGTTCGAAGATGGGCCATATAGGTCCACTCCTTCAGGTACCTCCCCCACAAATGTTCAAAAATTGTCGCAAAACTTGTGCGCACGATAACTCTTGTAGGGAATAACCGATTTGGTCCATACTTTGCACGTCGTGTAATTTCTACCAAACTTAGATGAGGTTCCAATATGGACTCAATCGGTCCACTCCTTCGGGTACCTCCCACACAAAATTTCGGAAAAGTTCAGTTTAGGACCTGCTCTCGAATCGCCTTGGTTTTTGTTGTAACATCTTGTATTCACTGTCCCCTATACGAAGGTACAAGTTTCCTCAGGGGCAAGTCCATACTTCCTGAAAAAATAGCCTGAAAGTTGAAAAACAAGCCCTATGACACCATGTTTATGGGTGGAAGCGCAAGATAATTCTCGAACGGAAATGCCGATTCCGGCCAAAATATGGCCTTCGTAATATTGTTTCCAAACTTATGGCCTAGCCAACGCAATCGCTGCATCTCGATACGTTTAACAATATTGATGTCGTTGTACAGCAGATACAGCTCGTGGTTCATGCGACGTCGATATTCACCGTCAACGCAGATTGGTCCGTAGATCTTCCGAAGAATTTTTCTCTCAAACACACCAAGCACTGCCATGTCTGCTTGCGCAAGTACCCAGGCTTCGGAGCCATACATCAGCACGGGTAGTATCAGTGTTTTGTAGAGCGTTATTTTTGTTTGACGAGATGTGGCTTTGTTTTTAAACTACTTACTTAAACCAAAGTAGCATCTGTTGGTCAATACAATTCTTCTTTTTATTTCACAACTGATGTCGTTTGTTGTGTTTACGGAGGTGCCGAGGTAGACGAAGTCTTTTACTACCTCAATATTATAGGAACCAACTTCCACAGTCGGTCCGAGCTCAATGGACGCATTGCGCGTCGACACCATCAACTTGGTCTTCTCACCGTTTACTGCCAGACCCACTTTAGCAGATTCTCCTTCGACCTTCATAAAGGTATCAGTTACTTCTTTTACTGATCGGCCTATGATGTCTATATCATCAGCATAAGCAAGTAACATGTGACTATTGGTGTAGATTGTGCCACTTCTTTTGACGTTTGCCTCTCGTATAACCTTTTCCAGCAGGATGTTAAAGAGATCACACGAAAGGCTGTCTCCTTGTCTGAAACCTCTTTTGGTACCAAACTCTTCGGAGAGGTTCTTTCCTATTTTAACTGAGGACCTCGTGTCAGTTAAAGTCATTTTACAAAGCCGGATGAGCTTTGCGGGGATACCAAATTCAGACATGGCTTGGAATACCTTTGAACGCAGCGGGCTGTCGAAGGCTGCTTTATAATCGACAAAAAGGTGGTAGGTGTCGATCTGCATCTCTTGGGTCTTCTCCAGGATTTGCCGCAGGGTAAATATCTGGTCAATGGTAGACTTGCCAGGTCTAAAGCCGCATTGGTATGGTCCAATTATCTCGTTGACCATAGGCTTTAGTCGTTCGCACAATATCCCTGACACGATCTTGTAGGCAATAGGGAGTAGACTTATGCCCCTATAGTTAGAGCATACAGTCTTATCTCCCTTCTTGTGGACGGGGCACAGGATACTCAGGTTCCAATCGTCGGGTACTCGTTCTTCCTGCCAGATGGTGCTAACTAGCTGATGAATACACCTTATCAGCGTGTCGCCTCCGGTTTTGAACAGCTCGGCCGGTAGACCATCGGCTCCTGCTGCCTTATTATTCTTCAGACGATTTATTGCTGTCTTTACCTCATCTTGGCTGGGCGGTATACATTCAATACCATCTTCTGGGATTGGGACTGTGGTATCTTCGTCGTCTTCGCTGCTATTGGATACCAACAGTTTTGAAAAATGTTCTTTCCATATCCTGAGTACACTATCTGTATCAGTTACCAAATTACCGTGCTGGTCTCTACAGGAGGATGTGCCTGTACCAAAGCCATCAGTTTGATGCTTGAAACCCCTAAATACATAAGTTTTTTGTGAAAAAAGTGTTTAAATTTGCACAGGCTGAGGGTATATCTCTGTGGGCAAAGCCGACTCACAGAGGGGAAACATAGGCCTAAAGTTGCTCAAAACTCAAAATATGAAAATCGTTTTTTTATGAAAAAATGTTGATAAACGGCAACTAGACTCTTTTCTACATTTGCTATTACCGTCCTCGACTTTGTAAGATTAACCAATCCAATGCAGCAGACGATTAAACTAAGCCTTTCAGTATGGCAAAAAGTAAATTTTCGAAAACTAAGAAATTAGGTGAACATTAAAATGACATTATTTTCGCGAAAAATTATATTTTTCAAGATTTATTGTTTTTGTACAGTCTCCGAACAAGATTAGCATTTAAAATTTTCATATTGATTTTACATCTTTGCTCTTTAATAATGGTGATACATATCCTCTTTATGAAAATTTTTTATGATAATTTTTAAGATTACTACAATTTCAATAGAGAAAAAGTCTATTTCCCCGTCGTTTCCCGACCATAGTTTCTTCTAATGTTTTATGCGTTTGGGTCTCAAATATCAGATTCAGTCATAAAAAATTGCGCATATTTGCGCCATTCCGAAAAAATCTAATTTTTCTCAACTAAAATATGAAATATTTTTATATGGAATTGCAAGGTTTACCCACACTAAATTTTGTTCCGCCTTATAACCGGGACTCTTATTTATCAGACTAAACCAACACCTATCAAATATGTTTGCATTATTCAGAAACATTCACGGCTTTTCTCATGTGAATTGAGAAAAAAATAATTTAAGTTAGTTTCAAAAAATAAAATTTAGAATGAAATATATGTATATGGGACTATATAAACATCTGTACCGATTTGTTTGAAAATGGTTTTTTAGGCTAGTTCAGGTTGCATGTGTAAAATTTCAGTGATTTTGGTGCATTTTTATCTCATATCAGATGGGAATATATATGGAAGCTGCATCCAAATCTGGACCGATTTTCATTATTTTCTATAGTATTAATCCTGGTACAGAAGATATGCTTTGTGCAAAATGTTATATCAATCCGACAATAAATGAGCTTTCTAGGGCTTTTGATCAACTTTTAATACCAATTTCCCCTCTGTGCGACTGATACTTTTTTACTTGTTTTATTTTATGTTTCAAAATTTAAAGTAAAAGAATTATTTTATTTTGACCAAATATAATTGTTGATGTTATAATTTGTTGCGCCAAAGTGCGCTGACAAACCAAACACTCTAATTTGCCGTAATAATTTTCGGCAAATACAAATTCGTATTTAGTATCTTCATTCATTTTTTCAGTGTACGTATATAAATTCATAGACAAAATCGAAAACAGAACCTTCCTCATTGAATGTTCAATAGAGACTGATTGATCTAAACTCATAATTTCCTTCCGCAATATTTTATTATTCCATGGAAGACTAAGTCTAAATTTCAATCATTTCGGTAGTTTATTGACCCTGCAACCTTCAAAATAGCGAATATCGGGAGGTACCGTTCTATAGGAGCTACATGAAGACTTTGAACTATACCGACAAATGTCAGGTGAAAATTTGTATATCCCCAACGAAGACTTAATACCAAATTTCGGAGTGATAATGAGAATACAACCTTCAAAATACCGAAAATCGGGAGGTACCTTGCGATGGGGGCTATATCAGAACTTGGACCGATATAGACCATTCTCAATACCAAAACAAAATTATAAAGCTTTTTCTTCAAAAATTATATCGACTTAGAATTTTATGTCGATCAAAATGATATACATATACTTTATAGGGTCTCCGATGAATATTTCAATGTGTTACAAACGGGTTGCCACCGTGGTGCAATGGTATGCACATTCGTCGTGGGTTCGATTCCCCGCCCAGGCAACTTGAAAAATGTTCAACTGTGACAAAATACCCCTCAGTAATGTTGGCGACATTTCCGTTCGGACTCGGCGATAAACTGTAGGTCCCATATCATTGAGCTAATATGAATCGGGGTGCACTCATTGATATGAGGGAAGTCTCCCTTGTCCCGCATGGGATGTTTGTGAAAAAATTACTATTATATATTACAAACGGAATGATAAATTTAATTATATCCTCCATATTACTTAAATAAAACCTCAAAATACTGTACAGATGACTATTTGCTGTGATGACTGTATTCTTGAATTTATTAATATTATTATTATTATTAATATAAGATATATTAATATGCAAATGTTGGTAGGCCAAAACGTATAAAAGGCCAACAATTTATTTGAATTATTAACAGTTCGTTTATAACAAGCAATAATAATGTTGGCTCATACTTGGAAGCTGTTTCTTCTCATCCTGGTGCTGACATTTCTCGTCTACCCGCCAAATATATTAGCTCGCAGGCAAAACACGATATATAATCGAATACTAAGCGGTTCTGTGGGTGAATCGGGTGGAATTTATAAAGTACCGCTAAATTGTCGGGGATTTGTCTGTGGAGGTGATTCGGAAAGACACAAAAATATTTTTAAACATATATGGCACTGAAAGGATGTAGGGAGGGGTTCTTAACATCATCAGCAGTTGCATTGCGAAATTAACGAACTTGAAGTATGACAACTAAACATAGTCGACTTTAGAGAACCCCCTTGCAAACATAGATTAAGCGTCGGCCTTGTCTTTAGGTCGCGATAAAAATCAAATTGGGCTTGGATGTGAACATTTTAGTTGTTTAAAGATAATATAATATTGCAAAAAAACATCGTAATTTTTACTTTATTTAATTTTTGAACCTGTTATATAAAAATAAATTGAATATTCTTATGGTATTTTAAACAAAGTGTTTGAATAAAGAAAAAAATATTATCAAATTTACCTAAGGGGGTAAAGAAAGACGATAAAGTCAGTAAGACGAAATTCAGAAGTGATTTAAAAATTGAACACAAGTTTCATCATAATGGGGATTGAGCAATAGGGATTGCAGTGGAGCAACTAGCCAATACCAAGGCCAATGACCAAAGGATTCTGAAATTTGGAATGAAGGTCACCAATAGGTCACCAATAGAGATTTTGAACGGTTGTAGCTATTTTGAAATTAGGTATGGGAATCAAGTTTGGGAAGTGGTGTTATTATAAGGAAATGGTTTTGAAAGTTCGTACTTATATGTACGAGAAGTACTAAATGGTACTAAATTTGGTACAATTTGGATTTGGGTGACCGGACAGAGCTGGAATCCTGAAATTTGGAATTAAATTACTTTTGGAGTGTAGTATTGAAATAGTTTTGGAAATTCATACTAATAGATACGGAAAGTACTAAATTTGGTACGATTAAGATTTGGTTGAACGGATAGGGAAATTCGTATTTATGGGTACGGAAAGTACTAAATGGTACCTAATTTGGAACAAAGTGGATTTGGGTGAACGGATAGGGATGAAATCCTGAAAAGTGGAATTAAGATTACTGTTGGAGTGTAAGATTTAGGAAGTTTTGGAAAATCGTACTTATGGGTAGGTAAAGTACTAAATTTGGTATAATTTGGATTTGGGTGAACAGATAGAGCTGGAATCCTAAAAAATTTGGATATTGGAGTGCAGGATTGAGGTACTCTTGGAAATTCGTACTTATGGGTACGAAAAGTACTAAATGGTACTAAATTTGGTACAATTTGGATTTGGGTGAACGGATAGAGCTGGAATCCTGATATTTGAAATTAAGATTACTGTTGGAGTGTAGGTTTGAGGTGGTTTTGGAAATTCGTACCTACATACCAGGGACGTACGCAGGGGGGGGGGGGCACAGGGGGCCCGGGCCCCCCCGAAATGGTTTGGTCCGCTACAATTTTTTGAGCTACTTTAACAAATTATTATATATACGTTTTTTCTCTAAAATAATTTTTAGTTTTGGAATTTTCAAATGAAAACTTTGTTTGAGAGAAACTTCCAGTGAAATCTGAATTACTTCTTTATGCACTGTCATTTCATCATTAAATAATAAAGGGTTGCGGAATTTTGTCTTGAGGTTTTAAGCTCATTCTGTATTCAAAAAATTACTAGCTCAGTTTTCCGTGGAGTATATCTCGTTTTACTGTCTTAATCAAAAATTTATATTTCTATTTTAGATAAATTTGTTTCTAAATACATAGTAGGAGAAAATAATGGAGAAAACAGTATTGTTGTGCGTCATAAAATGCTAATATCTGCTATATGTAGCATATCCACCTGAATTTTTTCCTATCACTAACAAAGTTGAAAGAAATCATTTCGTTTACGAAAATTAATGCTCAAATATTGGTGAAATGCTATTAAAATCTGCTGTAATTTTTATTGGATATTGTACCCTCATCTGTTTTGACGAAATCCGCTTCAAACAATTTGGAGTCGATTTAGTGCAGTTCGTCCGTCTGTCTGGCTCGAGCGCATGGCTCCGTTCGAGAGTTAGGATCTGGTCCAAATTTTAGACCTCGCAATATTTTGTCCAAACTTTATGTCATATCGATCCACCCACAAGACTTCAAAATGTTTCGCTAAAATGGTGTCCACAAAAACTCTCGAAGGTCCAAATCTGTTCACTTCAGGAGTGAACGAAAAAATTTCAAATATCCGATTTCACCGAAACAAGCTAAAATTACTTCCAGACGTACATATATTAAGAGGGTCTATATGGGACAACATCTTCAGATACCTCCCTCACAAAAGTTCAACATAAGTGCAGTTTAAGGCCTGCTCGAGGATCCATTGAACATTTTGACCAATGGTACTGTTTTCAGTCTTGTTTACAACCCTTCTGTTTTTCGTGGGTAAGTCCACGATTTCTGACCCAAAAGCTCTAAATCTTACGGTGACTAACTAAAATGAAAGCTTGACATGATAATTACCAAAAGGAATGACTTCCAACATTAGGTCCACTTTCCAAATTGTCTATATCGGTCCCTTCTTTCAGGTATCTTCTCCACAAAAGTGCAACACTTTTGCATTTTTATGTGGCCAGGGCCACAATTGTGAAGTTATATACCCCAAATGTTTCGAAGGCCACGAAATTCTGAAACTTTTAGACTAAACAATTTTTAGGAAAATTATTTGGTTATGTGTATATCTTTGTCGGCAAACTCAACTGATACATTTTTACTGGTTTTCAAGAAAATAAAAGTTATTAGAAGAGAAGCCGATATAACTGATGAGCTGCCTAAACCAACAGCGAAACCAGGTCACATAATTTGGTGGTTGTGTGGGTTCGAATCTTCGGGTTTCCTTTATCACTTGCAAAAATCTACGATAATCAAGCTCAACTCCAACTAGAAAATTTAAAAAATTAATATTATCTTCGCCCTAACAGGCAAAATTTCTAAATAAAACACCAGCTGAGACTGGCTGGGACTGGAACCCACGTCGTCGAAACACACACGAAAAATGTTATCACGACGTGTTAGCTTTATTATCCAAACTCATAACTTCCAAAGGCTGCTCTATAAAGCGTTTGTCATGGAAACAAGTAAAAACGGTGTTAAGTTCGGCCGGGCCGAACTTGTTATACCCTCCACCACAAGTTGTATTGAAGTAAAATGGAATAATTAGTTTCCTTTCGTGTATGAAGAAGACTTAATACTAAATTTCAGCAATTTCGGTAAAACAATGTGAGGCACCATTCTATATGGGTTATTTCAAAACGTCGATCTATACCGACAAATTTCTGACGGAAAGTTTTTAGGCGCAAAGAAGACTTAATACCAAATTTCCTATATTTCGGTAAGAAAATGTGACTAAAACTTAAAAAAATACCGAAAATCAAGAAGTACGCTTCTAATACTCTTCTGGAATATTTTATAACTCTTGGAAGACGAAATAACGAATTTCAGCCATTTCGGTTGGATATTGACGTCACAATCTTCAGTATTACGAAAATCGGGAGGTACCGTTCTATGGGGGCTATATCGAAACGTGGACCTATACCGACGAATGTTAGTCAGAAATGGGGCAATACGAATGCGTGGACCTGTACAGACATATTTCTGACGAACAGTTTTATATCACATTGAAGACTAAATACCAAATTTCAGCCATTTTGGTGGAATATTGAAGACACAACCTTCAAAATATGAAAAATCGGGAGGTACCTTTCCATGGGGGCTATATGAAGGCGTGGACCTATACCGACAAACTTAAAGGGGAGTTTGAGTACCCCCAACGAAGTCTAAATACTAAATTTCAGCCATTTCGGTGTGATAATGAAGCTAAAACCTTCAAAATACCGAAAATCGGGAGGTACCGTTCTATGGGGGCTATATGAAGGTGTGGACCGATACCAACAAAATTCTGGGGGAAAGTTGTATACCCCTAAAGAAGACTACGTACCAAATTTCAGCCATTTTGGTAGGATAATGAAGCTAAAATCTTAAAAATACCGAAAATCGGGAGGTACCGTTCTATGGGGGCTATATGAAGGTGTGGACCGATACCGACAAAATTCTGGGAGAGAGTTTTATACCCCTAAGGAAGACTACGAACCAAATTTAAGCCATTTTGGTAGGATAATGAAGCTAAAACCTTAAAAATACCGAAAATCGGGAGGTACCGCTCTATGGGGGCTATATGAAGGTGTGGACCGATACCAACAAAATTCTAAGGGAAAGTTTTATACCCCTAAAGAAGACCACGTACCAAATTTCAGCCATTTTGGTAGGATAATGAAGCTAAAACCTTCAAAATATCGAAAATCGGGAGGTACCGTTCTATGGGGGCTATATGAAGGTGTGGACCGATACCAACAAAATTCTAGGGGAAAGTTGTATACCCCTAAAGAAGACTACGTACCCAATTTCAGCCTTTTTGGTAGGATAATGAAGCTAAAACCTTAAAAATACCGAAAATCGGGAGGTACCGTTCTATGGGGGCTATATGAAGGTGTGGACCGATACCAACAAAATTCTGGGGGAAAGTTTTATACCCTTAAAGAAGACTACGTACCAAATTTCAGCCATTTTGGTAGGATAATGAAGCTAGAACCTTAAAAATACCGAAAATCGGAAGGTACCGTTCTATGGGGGCTATATGAATGCGTTTACCGATACTAACAAAATTCTAAGGGAAAGTTTTATACCCCTAAAGAAGACTACGTACCAAATTTCAGCCATTTTGGTAGGATAATGAAGCTAAAACCTTCAAAATACCGAAAATCGGGAGGTACCGTTCTATGGGGGCTATATAAAGGTGTGGACCGATACCAACAAAATTCTGGGGGAAAGTTGTATACCCCTAAGGAAGACTACGTACCAAATTTCAGCCATTTTGGTAGGATAATGAAGCTAAAACCTTAAAAATACCGAAAATCGGGAGGTACCGTTCTATGGGGGCTATATGAAGGTGTGGACCGATACCGACAAAATTCTGGGGGAAAGTTTTATACCCCTAAAGAAGACTACGTACCAAATTTCAGCCATTTTGGTAGGATAATGAAGCTAAAACCTTAAAAATACCGAAAATCGGGAGGTACCGTTCTATGGGGGCTATATCAAAACGTGGACCGATATATCCCATTTTCAATACCAACCATCCTGCAAGTAATCAAAACTTCTGTACCAAATTTTGACTCTCTATCTTTAAAATTGCGAGCTGTATCTTGATTTCAACAGACAGACAGACGGACGGACTGACGGACGGACGGACGGACGGACAGACGGACATGGTCAAATCGACATAGAATTTTATGCTGATCAATAATATATATACTTTATAGGGTCTCCGACGAATATTTCGATGTGTTACAAACGGAATGACAAATTTAATTATACCCTCCATATGGTGGAGGGTATAATTATGCATTTTTATAAGTTTGCCTCCGCTGTGCCGACAAAAGTGATCAATCATTGGACATATTCCTTGCAAAGGTTTTTAATGTCATCGAGACCATAAACATCTACTCGAACTACTAAAATAGAAATAAGCCGGAATTACAACCATTGCGGTATTTGATGGAGTTTTTCGACATAACCTATTTTGTCAGGACTTAGATAAAATTTTGCCGAGCTTTTTACAGAGGATTTTTTGACCATCCAAAGCCTTAATATTTGTTTCGTAGTCTCAAACAGTACTGTGAGTAGGATTCGGAGTCTATGAGTCGTAGTTTGTATCGCCCCACAGAGGGGAAACATATACCTAAAGTTGCTCAAAACTCAAAATATGAAAATCGTTTTTTATGAAAAAAATGTTGATAAACGGCAACCAGACTCTTTTCTACATTTGCTATAGCCATCCTCGACTTTGTAAGATTAACCAATCCAATGCGGCAGTCGATTGAACTCAGCCATACTGAAAACAAAAAGTAAATTTTCGAAAACTAAGAAATTAGGTGAACATTAAAATGACATTATTTTCGCGAAAATTTACATTTTTTCAAGATTTATTGTTTTTGTACAGTCTCCGAACAAGATTAGCATTTAAAATTTTCAGATTGATTTTACATCTTTGTTCTTTAATAATGGTGATACATATCCTCTTTATGAAAATTTTTTATGATAATTTTTAAGATTACTACAATTTCAATAGTGAAAAAGTCTATTTCCCCGTCGTTTCCCGACCATAGTTTCTTCTAATGTTTTATGCGCTTGATTCTCAAATATCAGATTCAATCATAAAAAATTGCGCAAATTTGCGCCATTCCGAAAAAATCTAATTTTTCTTAACTAAAATAGGAAATATTTTTTTTATGGAATTGCAAGGTTTACTCACACTAAATTTTGTTCCGCCTTATAACCGTGGCTCTTATTTATCTGACTAAACCAACACCTATCAAATATGTTTGCATTATTCAGAAACATTCGCGGCTTTTCTCATGTGAATTGAGAAAAATTTAATTTAAGTTAGTTTCAAAAAATAAAATTTGAATGAAATATATTTATATGGGACTATATATAGATCTGTACCGATTTGTTTGAAAATTGGCTCAATGTTTTTTTATGCTAGTTCAGGTTGCATGTGTCAAATTTCAGTGATTTTGGTGAATTTTTATCTCATATCAGATGCGAATATATATGGAAGCTGCATCCAAATCTGGGCCGATTTTCATTATTTTCTATAGGATTAATCCTGGTACAGAAGATATGCTTTGTGCAAAATTTTACATCAATCCGACTGTAAATGAGCTTTCTAGGGCTTTTGATCAACTTTTAACACACATTTCCCCTCTGTGCGCCCGACTCCTGATAAAAATGTTTTCTTTTTTTCTTAATGTAATAATCTGAATTTTTTAGTTGGCTTGCACGAACTTTATCACATCTTTTAAAATATAATCTTTTGGTATTTTTCTGACATAAAAGATTATTTGAATTGATTATCTTCAATAAGGCAAAAAGAATATTATTTCCTTACAATATCCAGCTTTGAAAAAAAGGAAATATGCGATACAAGTCTAATCTCGTATTCTGGTTATTTTTCTTTTTGGAGGTATTTATTTCAATTAATTAATTGGTGGTATACAAATAACATTAAAAGTTTTTTGAGATAGATCTTTTTGTCAGAATCGGTCCTCGTGGTCAAAATTAAGCTCAATTGAAAACTTAATATGGAAAAATAGTACAAAACTTTTTAAATGTGTGATATCTGGATAAATGTGTGATATCTGGGTGACGTAGGGGATGGAAGATACCAAGGAACGGTCCTGACCGGTTTTAACATGGCAAAGCCCAGGATTTATCTTGGTCCCTCTTTCATCCCAAGTGGACACTGACCTCCCCGTGGTGTCACCTGGGGAACTGCCTTTTACACCCGTTAAAGGTAGTGAGCTAACATGTGCCGCGCGTTCAACCATAAGAACGTTAAAAACTTGGGTCCCCTAGAAAAAACAGCCTACTATGAAAAAACGAAAGAAAAGAAAAACAAACACCTCTAAAGTTGACGAACCCCGCAAACGTTTTAAGGACCATGATCTGCGAATCTGCACCTGGAATGTTGGCACTCTTTATAGAGAAGGTGCAGTCTTCGCATTGGCAGACGTACTTGAAAAGTACAAGACCGATATTACTGCCATACAGGAAATACGATGGATTGGGAAAGGCGTCACAACAACACCTAAAGGTGACGCACTGTATTATAGCTGCCATGACGTAAAGCATGAGTTTGGTTGTGGATTCGTAGTTAGTCGGAGACTAAAACATCTTGTATCCAGCTTCACCCCAGTGAATGAAAGACTTGCTGCAATTCGAATAAAAGCTAAATTCTTCAATATCAGCTTTATTTGCGCTCATGCTCCCACTGAAGAAAAGGACGAACAGACCAAAGATATATTTTACGAGCGCTTAGAAGAAACATATGACCGTTGCCCTGCCCATGACATTAAAATCATTCTAGGCGATTTTAATGCCAAAATTGGAAAGGAGAATATCTTTGGCCCAACAGTCGGGAAATTCAGTCTCCACAGTGAAACATCTGACAATGGTATGAGACTGATAGACTTTGCAGCTGCAAAAAACATGGTAGTTAGCAGTACCAGATTTAATCATCTCGATATTCATAAGGGCACCTGGCTGTCTCCAGATCAGAAAACAAGAAACCAAATTGATCATGTTGTGATAGATGGAAGACATTCATCGAGCGTGTTGGATGTACGATCGTTCCGAGGCGCAAACATTGATTCGGACCACTACCTTGTTGCAGCAAAGGTACGCACCCGCTTAAACGTAGCAAACAAAGTACGAACAGACACAACACGAAAGTTAGACATCGGTAAGCTGCAATCACAACAGATAGCCACAGCATATTCCACTCAACTAGCCCAATTGCTTAATCAAAGCCCTCCTCATCCCGATAACATATCAGCGCAATGGAAAAGCATTGCCCACTCCATGCAAGCAGCCGCAAAATCCATACTTGGATACCAGAGACCTCCACCAAGGAATCCATGGTATGATGAGGAGTGTCGTGCTGCCACCGAAGAGAAAAATGCGGCATATAAGGCTACTTTACAATCCGTAGCAACGCGTAGCGCACGAGAGAGATACAGGGAGAAAAGGAGAGAGGAGAAACGTCTTTTCCGCAGGAAAAAGAGAGAGATGGAAAAGCGGGAGTGTGAAAAAATCGAGATGTACAGGAGCCAGAATGAAGTCCGAAAATTCTACCAAAGAGTCAAGCATCAAACTGATGGCTTTGGTACAGGCACATCCTCCTGTAGAGACCAGCAAGGTAATTTGGTAACTGATACAGATAGTGTACTCAGGATATGGAAAGAACATTTTTCAAATCTGTTGGTATCCAATAGCAGCGAAGACGACGAAGATACCACAGTCCCAATCCCAGAAGATGGTATTGAATGCATACCGCCCAGCCAAGATGAGGTAAAGACAGCAATAAATCGGCTGAAGAATAATAAGGCAGCAGGGGCCGATGGCTTACCAGACGAGCTGTTCAAAACCGGAGGCGACACGCTGATAAGGTGTATTCATCAGCTAGTTAGCACCATCTGGCAGGAAGAACGAGTACCCGACGATTGGAACCTGAGTATCCTGTGCCCCGTCCACAAGAAGGGAGATAAGACTGTATGCTCTAACTATAGGGGCATAAGTCTACTCCCTATTGCCTACAAGATCGTGTCAGGGATATTGTGCGAACGACTAAAGCCAATGGTCAACGAGATTATTGGACCATACCAATGCGGCTTTAGACCTGGCAAGTCCACCATTGGCCAGATATTTACCCTGCGGCAAATCCTGGAGAAGACCCAAGAGATGCAGATCGACACTTACCACCTTTTTGTCGATTATAAAGCAGCCTTCGACAGCCCGCTGCGCTCAAAGGTATTCCAAGCCATGTCTGAATTTGGTATTCCCGCAAAGCTCATCCGGCTTTGTAAAATGACTTTAACTGACACGAGGTCCTCAGTTAAAATAGGAAAGAACCTCTCCGAAGAATTTGGTACCAAAAGAGGTTTCAGACAAGGAGACAGCCTTTCGTGTGATCTCTTTAACATCCTGCTAGAAAAGGTTATACGAGAGGCAAACGTCAAAAGAAGTGGCACAATCTACACCAATAGTCACATGTTACTTGCTTATGCTGATGATATAGACATCATGGGTCGATCAGTAAAAGAAGTAACTGATACCTTTATAAAGGTCGAAGGAGAATCTGCTAAAGTGGGTCTGGCGGTAAACGGTGAGAAGACCAAGTTGATGGTGTGGACGCGCAATGCGTCCATTGAGCTCGGACCGACTGTGGAAGTTGGTTCCTATAATATTGAGGTAGTAAAAGACTTCGTCTACCTCGGCACCTCCGTCAACACAACAAACGACATCAGTTGTGAAATAAAAAGAAGAATTGTATTGGCCAACAGATGCTACTTTGGATTAAGTAAGCAGTTTAAAAACAAAGCCACATCTCGTCAAACAAAAATAACGCTCTACAAAACACTGATACTACCCGTGCTGATGTATGGCTCCGAAGCCTGGGTACTTGCGCAAGCAGACATGGCAGTGCTTGGTGTGTTTGAGAGAAAAATTCTTCGAAAGATCTACGGACCAATCTGCGTTGACGGTGAATATCGACGTCGCATGAACCACGAGCTGTATCTGCTATACAACGACATCAATATTGTTAAACGTATCGAGATGCAGCGATTGCGTTGGCTAGGCCATATCATAAGAATGAGCGATGATGAACCCGCTAAAAAGGCGTATGAATACATGCCACATGGCGGTGCACGCAGAATTGGCAGGCCAAGGAATAGATGGCGCAAACAAGTGGATGATGAGATGATAAGGCGCGGTATTCCAGAGTGCAAAGCAACAAATAGAGAGGGATGGAAATCTCTTCTTAGTTCGGCCTATAGAACAAATGTTCTGTAATGGGCCAGCTAAGTAAGTAAGTAAGTAAGATATCTGGATATGTAGTTTAAAGAAGAAGCAAAGGCGTAATGTTCCGGCCGAACTGTTTATATCCTCCACAACATTAAAACATTGTTCGATATATTCACGAATACAATCCCTATATTCAATCGTGGATCTATTTTGACCATTTTCTGCATGGAGGTTCACCCACCAAAAGGATTTCCTAAACCCATATTACAGACGATATTTTTGAAAATTCTAAATACTGAACATTTTTCTATACCGAAAACGTGGACTTATATATTAGCAATTCCCTGTGGAAATAAGAACCCAAAATCCCAAATAAAAGCTAATGTGGTTGAAAATTCCGGGATACACCAAAACGAAAACATATATGGGAAATATTCATATGAAAGATTTTTTAGTTATTGCGTCAATTCTGTTAGTGTTAAAAATATCAAAATACCAGACGGAACTTTTGTATGGGGACTATATCGAACTTGGTCGATATGGTTCATTTTCAATTCTAAACATCCAAACACTAATACACTCTGTTCCAAATTTCAAAATTGTATCTAAAATATTGTGAACTCTCTCTATTGAATTTATATCACCAATATTTTTGAAAATTTAACATAGCTGAAGCCAAGGTTTACCCTTTTAGAATACGCGACTTGTGATTGTATATTATACAAATTAAATATTTTTGGATAAAATGAAATGTTTTTGGACGTGGCAAAAAATATTGGCCTTAAAAGATAATTTGCGTGGAAGCTGTGGCTATATTTATATTAAAAAATGGGTAAAAATGGGTTGAAGCCACCATGTCTTTTTTTGTTTTCTCTCGATTTGTGAGTAAACCACACTTCTCCCGATTTTCCTGTCAAAGTAAAAGTAGAAGCAAACTAAATAAGGATCATCTTATTAATGTGTTACTTTTCAAAATTTGAACTGCTTCTGCCATTAAATGATGCTGACATTTTGAAGCCAAATTTACAGTGTTTTTTTTAAATTTACTTATAACTTCATTCCGCAAACAGGTTTTTCAAAAAATCATATACAGGATTGTAGTACTTGCGATTCTGAGTTGTTTGATACGTATATTGTGAATGTAGTGTGCACAGCTTCATAGAAATCTGCATCCAAATGCGGAAATTTTGTGCGAACATTTTTCTAAAAATCATATTTTTCGGGTCTAATATTTGCAATTGGGTGACGTAGGGGATGGAAGATACCAAGGAACGGTCCTGACCGGTTTTAACTTGGCAAAGCCCAGGATTTATCTTGGTCCCTCTTTCATCTCAAGTGGACACTGACCTCCCCGTGGTGTCACCTGGGGAACTGCCTTTACACCCGTTAAAGGTTGTGAGCTAACATGTGCCGCGCGTTCACCCATAAGAACGTTAAAAACTTGGGTTTGGGCGTCGGGTTAGTAACCCTCCCCTAGAAAAAAACAGCCTACTATGAAAAAATGAAAGAAAAGAAAAACAAACCCCTCTAAAGTTGACGAACCCCGCAAACGTTTTAAGGACCATGATCTGCGAATCTGCACCTGGAATGTTCACACTCTTTATAGAGAAGGTGCAGTCTTCGCATTGGCAGACGTACTTGGAAAGTACAAAGCCGATATTACTGCCATACAGGAAATACGATGGACTGGGAAAGATGTCACAACAACACCTAAAGGTGACGCACTGTATTATAGCTGCCATGACACAAAGCATGAGTTTGGTTGCGGTTTTGTAGTTGGTCGGAGGTTAAAACATCTGGTCTCCAGCTTCACCCCAGTGAATGAAAGACTTGCTACAATTCGATTTAAAGCAAAATTCTTCAACATCAGCTTTATCTGCGCTCATGCCCCAACCGAAGACAAGGACGAACAGACCAAAGATATATTCTACGAGAGCTTAGAAGAAACATATGACCGTTGTCCTGCCCATGACATTAAAATTGTTCTAGGCGATTTTAATGCCAAAATTGGAAAGGAGAATATCTTTGGACAAACAGTTGGGAAATTCAGTCTACATAGTGAAACATCAGACAATGGAATGAGGCTGATAGACTTCGCAGCGGCAAAAAACATGGTAGTTAGCAGTACCAGATTTAAGCATCTCGATATTCATAAGGGCACTTGGCTGTCTCCAGACCAAAGAACAATAAATCAAATTGATCACGTTGTGATAGATGGAAGACATTCATCGAGCGTGTTGGATGTACGATCGTTCCGAGGAGCAAACATAGATTCGGACCATTACCTCGTTGCAGCAAAGATACGTACCCGTCTAAACGTTGCAAGTAAAGCACGGACAGACACAACACGAAAGTTGGACATCGCCAAGCTGCAAACACAACAGATAGCCACAGCATATTCCACTCAACTGACCCAATTGCTTAATGATAGCGCTTTTCGTCCCGATAACATATCAGCACAATGGCAAAATATTGCCCACTCCATGCAAACAGCCGCAAAATCAGTACTTGGATACCAGAGACCTCCACCAAAGAATCCGTGGTATGACCAGGAGTGCCGTGCTGCTACCGAAGAAAAAAATGCGGCATATAGGGCTACTTTACAATCAGTAGCAACGCGTAGCGCACGAGAGAGGTATCGGGAGAAAAGGAGAGAGGAGAAACGTCTTTTCCGCAGGAAAAAGAGAGAAATGGAAAAGAGGGAGTGTGAACAAATGGAGATGTACAGGAGACAGAACGAAGTCCGAAAATTCTACCAAAGAGTGAAGCATCAAACTGATGGCTTTGGTACAGGAATATCCTCCTGTAGAGATCAACAAGGTAATTTGGTAACTGATACAGATAGTGTACTCAGGATATGGAAAGAACATTTTTCCAAACTGTTGGTATCCGATAGCAGTGAAGACGGCGAAGATACCACAGATCCAATCCCAGATGATGGTATTGAATGTATACCGCCCAGCCAAGATGAGGTAAGGACAGCAATAAACCGGCTGAAGAATAATAAGGCGGCAGGAGCAGATGGCCTACCAGCCGAGCTGTTCAAAACCGGAGGCGACACGCTGATAAGGTGTATGCATCAGCTAGTTGGCACCATCTGGCAGGAAGAACGCGTACCCGACGATTGGAACGTGAGCATCCTATGTCCAGTCCACAAGAAGGGTGATAAGACTGTGTGCTCCAATTATAGGGGCATAAGTCTGCTCCCTATTGCATATAAGATAGTATCTGGCATATTGTGTGAGAGACTAAAGCCTATGGTCAATGAAATTATTGGACCCTATCAGTGCGGCTTTAGACCTGGCAAATCCACCATTGACCAGATATTTACCTTGAGACAAATCCTGGAAAAGACCCAAGAAATGCAGATCGACACCTTCCATCTTTTCGTCGATTATAAAGCAGCATTCGACAGCCCTATACGTTCAAAGGTGTTCCAAGCCATGTCTGATTTTGGTATTCCTGCAAAGCTCATTCGACTTTGTAGAATGACATTAACTGAGACGAGATCCTCAGTTAAAATTGGAAAGAACCTCTCCGATGAGTTTACTACCAAAAGAGGTTTCAGACAAGGAGACGGCCTGTCGTGTGATCTATTTAACATCCTACTGGAAAAGGTCATAAGAGACGCGAAGGTCAAAAGAAATGGAACGATATACACGAACAGCCACATGTTACTGGCTTATGCCGACGACATTGACATCATGGGTCGATCGGTAAAGGAAGTAACTGACACCTTTGCAAAAGTCGAAAGAGAATCTGCTAAAGTTGGTCTGGCAGTAAACGGCGTAAAAACCAAGTTGATGGTATCGACGCGTAATATGTCCATAAACACCGCACCATCTGTGAATGTTGGTACCTATAATTTTGAGGTAGTAAAGGACTTCGTCTACCTCGGCACCACCATAAACACAACAAATAACATCAGTTGTGAAATACGAAGAAGAATAGTGTTGGCTAACAGATGCTACTTTGGGCTGAGTAAGCAGTTTAGGAATAAAGCCACCTCTCGTCAAACAAAAATAACACTGTACAAAACACTGATACTACCCGTGCTAATGTATGGTTCCGAAGCATGGGTACTTGCTCAAGCAGATAAGGCAGTGCTTTGTGTGTTTGAGAGAAAAATTCTTCGAAAGATCTACGGGCCAATCTGTGTTGACGGCGAATATCGGCGTCGTATGAACAGCGAGCTGTACCAACTATACAATGACATCAATGTAGTTGAACAAATCGAGATACAACGATTGCGATGGCTAGGCCATGTTATAAGAATGAGTGATGATGAACCCGCTAAAAAGGCGTATAAATACGGGCCGCATGGAGGTTCTCGCAGATCTGGAAGGCCAAAGCTTCGTTGGAGCGAACAAGTGAAACGAGATATCACAAAGCTACATATCCCAGATTGGGAAAATACTGCAGCAAACAGAGAGGATTGGAGATTTTTTCTTAGTTCGGCTTATGGAACAAATGTTCTGTAAAAGGCCAGCTAAGTAAGTAAGTAATATTTGCAATTATCTCTAGAATACCTTCATTGCACATTTTAGTTTTTTACGTTCCGGATCCAATAAATCGTTGCTCGTGAAAATCCATCTACTAAAACGCGAGTTACGAGAAATTCCAAAGTAGAAAAATCACCTAAAATTATTTTTGAAAATATCGCGTGTTTTATCGCGTTTTCTGCGGATCGTTTCCACTGCAATGAAAAAATTAGTGCAGCATCTTCGTTTTAGCGGAAACAGAGATTTGAAAACTTCACTGATGGGAAAGCTACATTCATTTTATCACAAAAGATAGTGTGTGATGCTACATCCACGGTTATTTATTGATCGCCACGGTCTTCATGGTGGACACTGAAATCGGATGCGGACAAAAATTGTATGCACTTTGCGCAAATTAGCGATATTTTATAGGTTTTTTTATGCTACGATGCAGCCGATGCTACATCGTAGCCTCCAAATTAAATTTCCAAAAATATTTACAAATTAAAAGATATGGTCTTGCTGTACATGAAAATCACATGCGGACAAAATGATTTTGATAATTACGCGATTTACACGTATTTTAAAATGCATTTAAATTAAAATGGGTTATGTGACCTCTATTTCCGTTTCAGAAGCCTTGAGATATATCCTCAGCAACCCAATTAAAAAAAAAAAAACTTTTCCATGAATGTCTATAAAGCAAAATCCGTATATTTTAATGGGAGATTTATGCAAAATTAAGAAAGTATTCCTATAGATTTTTCCAAAATTTTATACTACATAATGAATGTGAAAAAATATTTTTTCAAGCAAAAAATTATTTTTTTAACCAAAATATGTGTTTATTTTGGCTGTGACATCGAAACTATAATACCAATCTGTATGATTTTAGTCTCATTTAATTCGCCGTGAAGTTTTGCTTCCATACGATTTTTTTCGTAATTTTATAGCGGGTAAATGGACCTTTATTTTGAAAAAAGTTGACTTACATTCAATAATTTATCATTTCGCAAGTACTGAGTAACATTTAACAAATATTGTGCAATCTACTAACTGAAGCCACTTCCAGATAACTTTTTAGTAGCAATTGCTTGCGGTAAAATAATTAGCGTTTTTATACTGATTTTTTCTTTAAAACGGAAATAAAACCGCCATAACTTTTGTCCGCATCAACAAAAAACTGGCTCGCGAGCGGATTCGTACTGGGAATTTGTTTCTTAACCTATGTACCAAAAATCTTTGATGTAGCGCAAAAAAAAAATTAAAAATTTTTTTGAAATGGAATATGAAATATTTGACAACATTCGTGATATACTTTGTGTCAATATTGCATATAAACCAACTATAAAACGTTTAAAATATCTTTATCTAACGCTACACAACATTTTTAACTTTCATGATTTTTGGTCAAGTTGGGCCCCCCCCCCGAAATGAAATCCTGCGTACGTCCCTGCTTCATACATATGTGTGCGAAAAGTACTAAATGCTACTAAATATGGTATAATTTGGATTTGGGTGAACGTAGATAGCTGGATTCTTGAAATTTGGAATTTAGATTACTGTTGGAGTGTAGGACTGGAATATTTTTGGAAGTTCGTACTTATGGTTACGAAGAGTACAAAATGGTACTAAATTTAGTGCAATTTAGATTTGGGTGAACGGATAGAGGTGGAATTCTTAAAAATCCGGAATTACTGTTGGAGATGGTAATTGAAATTCGTACTTTCATACGAAAAGTATTAATTGTATTATGAATATTATAAGTACTAAATTTGGTACCAGTTTGGTTTTGCATGAAGGGATATGAGTGGAATTTCGAATTGTTGTATGAGGGTTTGTGTTGGTGTTTTGGATAAGAATTTTTTTAAAAGCATACAAAACCGTGCTAATAAAACATGGACTGGAATTTAAAATGTAGGACGCTGTTGAAGTGTAGAGGTCTTTTTTTGAAATTCGAAATTTTTAAAACTTCCCTTAACAAAAACAAAACGATTTTTAACTCTAGCTTTAAAATCAACATGACATGTGGTGTGTTCCACAAAGTTAATGCGAACTAAATACAAAAACCTAAATTATTCACAATAAGAAAATGTTAAAAATAAATACCACAAATTAATTTGAAGATAAGCAAATTCCATCTCAACAAAAAATCCCCCTTATTCTCCCCCACTTGATGAGATCATTGCTTTTGTGTATTATCGGTTTGATTTATTGAAAATATGTAGGTAGATTCAGTTGTGCCGTAGTAATCGACGAGATAAGATGCAAACAAAAATAAGCTGCAGTAGGGCTTTAATGTTTTGCCTCCTGTGTTTCATGGTCTGCCCTTTTGCGACTGGATCACGGACACCAAAAATATCAGCTACCGTATTAGAGGGTAAGGCATAGCAAAATGCTCGGCACAATCAAAAAAAAAAAAAGTATGGTTTTCTTTTTGTTGTTGTCAGGTTATCCCGATGAATTGGAAGTATCGCCATTTACCAGAGTGGGCAAAAAACTATATCACATTGGCCAAAGCAAGGTATGTATCCTTGACATTAGAATGTTTACAGTGAAATTAGTAATTTTTATTCGCTACTTTTTACAAAGGTGTCCTGGTTCAAAGCAAATTTGATTTGCCGAGCTATGGGCGGCTACTTGGCCTCTTTTGACAATCAACAAGAATTCAATGAACTTTCAGAACACTTAAAATCAAATTATCCCACGGATAGATGGTTGTGGATATCAGGATCTGATTTGCATGCTGAAGGGCAATTTTATTATTACAGAACTGGTGAACCAATGAAATATGCTGCCTGGTCATCGGGGCAACCAGACAATGCTGGCGGCAATGAAAATTGTGTTCACTTGTGGTACGGAAATTCCAAATACGAAATGAATGATTTGAGGTGTAACGACGGCGCATTCTATATCTGTGAAGCCGACAAGCCTAGTACAGTTGTGGTTAGTGTGTTTTAGAAATAACGATTCATGGACTGGATTTATACTCTAAGACGATTCAAATTTGTTCGGATTACTACCAAACTCCCGTTGTTGGACAAATGTTTGTTTAAAGGAACTTTGGTAGTAGTTCGAACGAATTTGTATTCGAATCGTGTTCGTGAAACAGGCCGTCAGTTCCAAGTAATTTTATGCAAATGATGAAAGAATTACACACTTAAAAAAAAATAAAGAGATTTTCTAAACATAACTCTTAATATATTTTTATGTGTGCATTTGAGATATTAGGACATCATTAGAATGCCTTCCAAACTCCGTTTAAAGTACCAATAGGACAACAGACTGAATAATAGTCTCAATTTAAAGCAGAATATCCTGCATATCATCCTGAGGCATTTGTTTATGAATACCTGAAGCTTTTGCGTCATGGCGTTAGACAGGGACGTACGCAGGATTTCATTTCGGGGGGGGCCCACCATGACCAAAAATCATGAAATTTTAAAATGTTGGGTAGGGTAACATAACGCTATTTTAAAGGCTTTAATCAATGAAGAGAGAGTTTAAAAAATTTAAAACACAATTTCGAATTTGGTACCGAGTAATATATATTATGTATTAGTTCTTGGATATTTTTTATTGAAAATTACCATATCAGACCACGATCGGGTATGGTTATCGGTATTTGTAAGTTGTACACCACATACACTGTGCGACACGAAAAAATTAACCACATTCTGACACCGCAGCGTGATAGAAGATGAAAAACACTGTGCAACATTTTTAAGGTGATCTTGTGCAAACAATTCGAACTGAGGATTTTTTGAAAGTACAGACCTAAACGACAAGAAACCCTAGTTGGGTTTTGTTGTGTCAGATCCAGCTCGGATTTTATGGCGCCATCTAAACATGGTTAAATATTGAGTTTTTAAAGAAATTCGGGGCTATATCTCTGAAACCAATGAGAATCTTCTTCTGACCTCTGAAGCAAATTTGTAGATAAGGGCAAGAATACAATATTTGAAGAAATAATGAACTCGAAAAACTACATTTATTGCCTCAAATTTCAAAATATATGCAAAAATACCATAATTTTTATATATTTCGCACCGTATCTCCAAAACCGTTAATTTTTTCTGAATATTTTCTTTTGGTAAAATATTCCCTGGAATGTAATGCACAACTCATTTCAGAACATGCCATTGTTGTAAAATGCCTCTATCCCGTTGTTTTCAGTACATTTTTCAACGACGATTTAATAAAAATGTCAATAATGTAGTGAAATCCGAAATGCGAGAATAAACTGTTGGTGTGAACTGTGTTTGAAATACGTGTTGTAAAAGATATGATGCAAAATACCGCTGAAACAACATGAAATAAACATTTTAGAGTTTCAGAATGTTCTAAAGAATTGTTGAGAACTTTATTTGGAAAATTTTTGCAAAAGGTTACTTGGATCAACTCCCAATAGTTCAGCCGATACTGACCAGAATTTCAGTAATTATGTAAAATTGTCTATATTTTATAGATTTTCATGCCCTAGATGGAGTTTTTCTTAAGTGTTTTCTTCAAAAGATAAGTTCTACTAGTTTAGGGCTACAATATTGCTAAAGACAGCAAGGCCAAATTCCTATTCGTTTCTAAGATAAAGGCCTGATAAATGCAAAAAATCGTAGATTTAGCCCGGTTTAGATGAGGCCATAAAATCCGAATTGGATCTGACAGGTCAAAACCCAACTAGGTCCATAGATACCGAACCGTTTAAAGTTTAAGAATAAAATGAACTACAAAAATTTACCTAAGATCTCAGTTAACAACTTCCTAGAACATATGAACATTCTAGGAACGGTCCTTCATGTTCAAAATTCACTAACAATTATATTATGGTTAATACTCAGTTCTGGAAATAACAAACACTCTAGATGAAAATAAGATGAAAGCTACAACTTTGCCTCCACGAGTAAACCAAAATTCTTTACGGTTTAGAAGGTATGAGCCTGACAAAATGGTCCTTTTTGACATCAAGGCCTCAGGTTTTTGGGGGCCCATAACACGTGTCTTCTTATTTTTCGTCTTCCATTACGCTGCGGTGTCAGAATATGGTTAATTTTCCATGACACAAAAAATTACACACAGTCATATGCTTACATTTTGGTATATCTCAGACTTTGTAATATCCGCAATTGCTTTCGCTAGATTTCCAGTATTCGAAGATCTTAATTTAATTTCTAAGAATATTGGCTATAATAAGGATTTTTGAATTTTTTTGGTTGGTTAAATTAGATCTATGTTTTAATGCATATCGAGATATCGCCCTTTTTTAGACCCATTTTTCAAAAAGTATTTAGTGGACAAATCTTTGACGCCCATACATTACATATTAACATCTTATAAACCTTTTAATTGGAATTTCGTATACTTTAATATGTCAAGGTATTTTAATATTTTTCAAGTTATTTCTATAAATTGAATACATCCGACATCGAATAATTCCAATCGAAAATTGTCTACTGCTATTGTGCGGATAACCTTACATAATATTTACCCAAGAAAAAATTTGTAAATCCAAAAATTTTACTTCTTTAACCGAAGTGATTGGAGAATCAAACTAAAAAATATATTTAAAAAAGAAGGCTGCTTTAGCCGGAGTCGGACAATACAGTCTATAAACTCTCAATCCTACCCGTAGTAAGTACTCTTTGAGAGTACGAAACACATGATTGGGCTTTGCCAAAACATGGTCGAATAAATATTTGAGAAAACAAGCAAGTCGTCTTTGTCGCCTGTGTGGATTAATACCTTTACTATCGACAGATCCAAAATCGGCTTCACAGACAATATATTTATCCCCAAAATTTGTATTCTTGGAGTTTACAAAATTTTGTGGCCTTTTTTGGACGTACAGTCGACTCCGCTTTACTGTAAGTCGGTTTACTGAAAAATATCGGATAACTGAAATCGTATTCCTGCACCATTACATTTTTAGGTCAATTTCTCACTATTTACTCCGCATTAGTGAAACTCCGCATAACTGAAAATACCGGATAACTGCAATTGTGTTTTGGCAAAATTTTGGACTTTTCATTGAAATCACTCCGTGTCGTAAAACTCCACCGTTGTGGTTTCAATCTGACAATTTTTTTGTTATTTTGAATAAATTGTATGAAAACGTTAACAAATATTTTGATATCTTGACGAATTTTTGGTCAAAATGCAGTTGTTGTTGCGATCCTTACATGATCTGGTAAAAAGATCTTGAACTAAATAAACTCATTAGAAGAGAGGGAAATGACGTAATGTTTAGTATTGATTTAGATTATTAACATAATTTAAACATTTCTATAACTTGATTTTTCTAATTTTCTTTTTAGTTGTATATGTGGGACAAAAAAGTTTAAAGAATAGGGTAAATGTGAAATCAGATCAAGATAAAAAACTTATGAACATTAGAAAGGAAGTACGACGACAATAAACGAAACGATCACAATTGTAGTGAATTCAAAAAGAAATGTGTTAATGGAAGGACAAAGATCAGGATCACCTAAAAACGCTGAAAATGCTTTACTAATTTTGTTCAGAAATACAACCTAAAAAGGCAACAAGGAAGTCAGTGATTTAGATTTTTGCATTATTTTAATTGGATTAAAATAACGACTCTAGAGGTAACAATTATAGTTGAGTGGCGACGTTATTTAGTTTGGGAGGTACGGAGAAGTACCTATGGTCAACTTATTCGATATTCCAGTTTCAATAGGTCTGTACGATAACTCAAAAGTTTGTACAAATTTGTATAAACTTTTACAAAATGCTGTTCGATCGATAACAAACTTGTTCAATAAAAGAGAACTGAGAAGAACTTGCAAGTAGTTGCAAGAACTTGCAAATACTTTTTACATGCGAAGTTGTCGAACAGGCTTCTTATTTATGTAAATTATGGTGATGTACGTGTCAAATGTATTTTGTTTATTTTTTAACTGTTAAAAACTGTATATGATTGGATTCCCGATTTTTTTACTTTTATTCAAAGTTCGGATAACCGGAAACATTTTCGCTTATGCGAAGTTCGGATAACTGGAAAAAATTGCAGTTATCCGAACTCCGCTTATGCGCAAACTTCGGATAACTGAAACAAATATGCTGATTTTTTTCCGTTTCAGTAAAGCGGAGTCGACTGTATGAACTTTCCGACAAAAATATCAAAACTTTAAGGGTACATATCTTAGCGATTGTGGACGTTTCGAATTATTGCTCATAGCGCAAAAGGAGAGTGTTTCTGAATGTGCCGAATTAGTCCATTAAGCAAGTGTATCTCATTATGAGAGTCATTCCTTTCGACAGTTATCGCGCCCACCAGCCATTTAAGTTGGCCACCGTACATTATGTCAGAAAGAATGGCCAAATGGATATATACGATTTTAGGAAACAATTTAAACTTTTGTGGGGGAGGAACTCGAAGTGGTGGACCAATGTGATTTTAACTAAGTTTGGAAAATATTACGTCATCTAAAATTTGGACCAAGTCTCCAGCTATAGAGGCGGACTGGTCTAAATGCTTGTCTGACCCGGCTTTCATCCAAATATGCAGAAGTAGAAAAGATAAGTATTTTTAAGGAAGTTCGTTGTAATAATATGTATATTAATCTGGTTTTTGAAAGTCTGCAGAGAAACCGAATACGTTTTAATATTAGGAGGCAACAACAATTCGGTTAAAAAAGGATTTTTATTAAATATTTATTTGTATCTGAGAGCTTCTAGAAGACGATAAAATATGTAATCAAATTAAAAAACGAATAGAGGTATCAGATTTCAACAAACCGATGAAATGAAACCCCTACAAACTGAAGGAAAAACTGAGAACAATTATTTCTGCAAACATTTACCATAATACATATTTGACGGAAACTGGACATAAAGTTGTTTATATTATTTCCGTGGTACCCAGTATTACCTCAATGCCATAAAGAATGTGAACAACAAATTTGTCGAAATAAATATATAATTTGTTTTCGATATATAGTCCACGAAAACCCCATTTCATGCACTTCCCTTCCCACAATATTGAACTAGTCATATTTTTTGATACAGGATACCATAAACCTCAAAAATGAACTAGCAAAGATGCAGTGTAGTCATTACGGAGCTCCGAGTTCATTTATTTATTTTTTGGTACTGGAACGATATGGCATAAAGCCGTAATATAGAAAAATTTGAAAATTTCAAGCAAAAAGTTAAAAAATTTCGAACAAAAAAATCGAAATTATTTCTTAAAAAATTTGTTAACGAAGTACATTTTCTGTACAGAAACTTCAGAAAATTTATGTTTTTATTTGAAATATCCAAACATAAAATTATTTTATGAGAAAGAAAAAGCTAATGATCTGTTACAGTAGCTAAAGAAATTTTTGGTCTACCAAACCATTTCGGGGGGGGCCCGGGCCCCCTGTGCCCCCCCCCTGCGTACGTCCCTGGCGTTAGACACAAGCCAGGTTTTACTGCAGTCATCCGAATGCTGCTCCCGTTTTGTTTAGCCTATTGATTACGTCCGTTTCTGCACCACCATTCGTTGTTACGGTGCATCCTAGATAGCAGAAACTATCGACATATTAAATTGCTTGGCCTTGTAGTATGATGTTCTCTGTATTGGTGTCGTTAATTCATATGGCTTTAGTTAACCTCAAGTCCGTGTCTCCATGAAGCAAATATCATCCGCATAGTCTTAATCTTCGAGTTGTCTTGAGAGACTCCATTTTATTATTTCTTCCACTACAATTGTAAACAGCATGTGTGACAGAGGCCATCTTTGCTTTACTACCGCCATCCTTGCTTTACAATTTGCTTATTTTCCCTTTGTGAAGAATTGAGATTTGGATTTTCTGAGTTAATCCCTGTTTGCTCAATGCATACCATATGACAGTTCTTCAGATGGTTTCGAAGGTCTTCTTGATGTCGTTTAATAGTAGATACAGGTATGACGACGGGTTTTCACTTTCAAGCTGGAGTATGTTCAGTGGGGCCAGGGTCGTCACAAGAATTTATTTTTGTTTAGAAACATTAGAGAGAGGGAGAGAGAGAAACGCACTATTTCATGAGGGAACACATAAATACTGTTACGAATGTAACTGATAGGTTTAAGTTAATTTAGTTCAATTTCCGTTAATTTGAATTGTAACGTAAAGTTTTATTACGCAGTTACTTTATTTAAGCAACAACAACTAGCATGTAGAATTCTCTTCATCATTCTAGTTCTTACTTTACCTTTCATTAATGTGCTTTTGTTTTGCAATAATCATGTAATTATCGTTTAGTTTGCTACTTCTTGTATTTGTTTGTTGTTGTAATTACGTCATTAGTGTGTTTTTCCACTTGTATTGATCTTCGCCCATGTACGTAAGTATGGTTGTTCGCTTAGTGCGAATGTGGGTCTGTGTGTTCGTTGCACAGATTCGAGGTGTTACCAGACGTTCTGGAAAATTCCCCAACGGGGAGATTTTGGGATAAATACAGGTGGAATCAGCAACGGCGAGTTAGTTATGAATTTTATCGCGAAGAGTAAACATCGACTAGTAAAGAAGTAAAGTAAAGCTGTGTACTTAGCTATAACAGTCAGTTCGGAATAAGTGTAATAAATGAAATAAAGCATTGTAGAAACGTAATCTAAAACGAACCCTGTTTCAGTTTGAAACGTGGTGATATGCATTCCCTATAAGAACAGAATTTAAAAAAAAAAAACCAGCAAAAATACCCCTTACAAAACCCCTTACTAACCCTTCGTTTTAAGAAGGGCATGTTGCACGAAATGAGTGGTTATTTTTGAACACTAAAATAAGTAGTTAAATAAGTAGTCACGACTTTAAGCGACTACTTTTTAACTACTTATTTCAGTGGTCAAATAATAACTACATATATGGTGCGACATGCCCTTGTTAAAATAAACGGTTAGTGGGTTTTGTAAGGAGTATTTTTGCTGGGAGGTAATGATAGGTATTACCTCACTCGTCAGAAAATGTTGAATGTGTTCTCATCCAAGAAAATCTTAATAAAATATCAAAATTCTCTTCATAATTATTCAATGGAGGGTATACTTTATACTAAAGATGATTTAAAACTTAACAAAACATATTGTTATGACAAATTTATTAAGCCCGATCCCTTAAAAATGGTAAACTCAAATATTTATTTAAAAAATAAATAACTTAATGACGAAATGTTTATTCCCATTCTTATTTATAAAATAAATAGCTTCAATTTACTGATTGAAGTAAAAACATGTTTAAAAACTTTAATATCCATTTTATGTTTCTTTTAATAAAAAAATATATTTAAAAATATCTAAAAGTGCTATTTTATATTTTGACGATTTTTTGATTTTATAAAATAGATTTGACGATTTTCCATAAAAATAATCTGGCAGCCATGTTTGTATGTAGCATCGAAGTTTGAAACGCGGTTTTCTCAAAATGGCATTTTGAAATGCGGTGCCCACTGTAGCTCGAAGACGAGTAATCCGATCTTCATATGGTTTTGTGGGATTATTATACATATAAAAAGCTTGTACTTAAGCGAGAGACTTTCTCTTATAAAAAATTGACTGATTTATGGCGAAAAACTATAAATTTTTTGACACTTGGGTATAAAAAGTTCCTTGTTGAAAAACAAGAAACAAGGGAACTGATGAGGATCTGTGGCGAGATCCGAAACTATAGTCTTCTTTTCCTTACCCCTTGGTAAACATCGTCAATTTTTCCCACTAATAAATGAAAGTCCTTTTAATAAAATATTAAAACAACGACTATGGGATCAAGCTTGACTATTTTGAAAAGCAAAATAGAAGTCCCAAATAAACAACGTCAACCCTCCTAACAGCTTATATCGTTATTCCTGGAACAGACATTCCGGGCAAGTAAGCTATTCTTGGAAGAGGAACGTGTTACCCTACAGGGTAGGGACTGACGCTGATGTAAAGTTAACTTAAAACTAGCTTTTTTGTAAACGTAAGTGACTTTTTATCAATTATTTTCCCTTATGTCAACTGACTACTTTTACAAGGTGATGAGCGCCTAAATAGTCAGTATTGTCCATCGCTAGACTACTTTTCGACTGATTATAAACTAACATTTTTTGCCTATTTGTAGTCAGTTTAAATAATAATGTGAAAAAAAAAACAATTTTTGTTTTTGTCTGTTTTTTTAACTTTGCCTTCTCTCTGTCTCTCTCTGTTATGTTTTGTTAGAGAGAAGAAGATGCAAATTTGTATATTTCCTTTGTGTTCCTTTTTTGTACCAGAACAATATGAATAATATGTACGAATATGTTCAGTCCATCAACACTGTCCTCTATTATTGGTTGCTGCATTTACACGAAAAATATTAAGAAAAAGCAAATGTGAATTATTTATACATGTGTGCCTTATTTTTTCGACAAACACAAATACTTTGCAGAAGGTACATGTTTTTGTTTTCAGAGTGGTTGATCTCTAGATGACTTTTTAACCAATTTGAAATTAGTTGAAAAGTAGTGCAGAAATGGACAATTGTCGACATTTTTTGTGTTCAAAGGGGTTGATATCCAGATGACTTTTCAACCACTTTATAGTTAGTCTACAAATAATCCATTTATTGTTAAACATTTTATCAACTGGTTGATAAAAGTCCGACAGGGTAGTTAAAGCCTAATGTACCCAGTTGTTTGTTTCTATTGCAATCATTAACACGCTAAGGGTCGCAATTATAGCTCAATAATCACGAAATTTTGATGATATGATCTGAGAATATTTTGTCACCGCTGAAAATTTTATGTGGCCTGATCTGGATTTTCTAAACATCAAATTTTCAATGATGGCAAAATACCCCTCAGTAATGTTGGCGACATTTAATGAGTATATGAACCATGTAAATCTTCTTTACAGGTGGTGTCTTAGGACACGCCGTTCGGACTCGGCGATAAACAGTAGGTCCCCATATCATTGAGCTGATATGAATCGGGGTGCACTCCCTCTCCCATCTGGGATGTTTGTGGAACAATTACTTACTTACTTAGCTGGCCCATTACAGAACATTTGTTCTATAGGCCGAACTAAGAAATGATCTCCAATTCTCTCTATTTGTTGCTTCGCTTTCTGGAATACAGCGCCTTTTCATCTCATCATCCACTTGTTTGCGCCATCTATTCCTTGGCCTGCCAATTCTGCGTGCACCGCCAAGCGGTCCGTGTTTATACGCCTTTTTAGCGGGGTCATCATCGCTCATTCTTATGATATGGCCTAGCCAACGCAATCGCTGCATCTCGATACGTTTAACAATATTGATGTCGTTGTACAGCAGATACAGCTCGTGGTTCATGCGACGTCGATATTCAACGTCAACGCAGATTGGTCCGTAGATCTTTCGAAGAATTTTTCTCTCAAACACACCAAGCACTGCCATGTCTGCTTGTGCAAGTACCCAGGCTTCGGAGCCATACATCAGCACGGGTAGTATCAGTGTTTTGTAGAGCGTTATTTTTGTTTGACGAGATGTGGCTTTGTTTTTAAACTGCTTACTTAAACCAAAGTAGCATCTGTTGGCCAATACAATTCTTCTTTTTATTTCACAACTGATGTCGTTTGTTGTGTTTACGGAGGTGCCGAGGTAGACGAAGTCTTTTACTACCTCAATATTATAGGAACCAACTTCCACAGTAGGTCCGAGCTCAATGGACGCATTGCGCGTCGACACTATCAACTTGGTCTTCTCACCGTTGACCGCCAGACCCACTTTAGCAGATTCTCCTTCGACCTTCATAAAGGTATCAGTTACTTCTTTTACTAATCGGCCTATGATGTCTATATCATCAGCATAAGCAAGTAACATGTGACTATTGGTGTAGGTTGTGCCACTTCTTTTGACGTTTGCCTCTCGTATAACCTTTTCCAGCAGGATGTTAAAGAGATCACACGAAAGGCTGTCTCCTTGTCTGAAACCTCTTTTGGTACCAAACTCTTCGGAGAGGTTCTTTCGTATTTTAACTGAATTAAATTCAGACATGGCTTGGAATACCTTTGAACGCAGCGGGCTGTCGAAGGCTGCTTTATAATCGACAAAAAGGTGGTAGGTGTCGATCTGCATCTCTTGGGTCTTCTCCAGGGTTTGCCGCAGGGTAAATATCTGGTCAATGGTGGACTTGCCAGGTCTAAAGCCGCATTGGTATGGTCCAATTATCTTGTTGACCATTGGCTTTAGTCGTTCGCACAATATCCCTGACACGATCTTGTAGGCAATAGGGAGTAGACTTATACCCCTATAGTTAGAGCATACAGTCTTATCTCCCTTCTTGTAGACGGGGCACAGGATACTCAGGTTCCAATCGTCGGGTACTCGTTCTTCCTGCCAGATGGTGCTAACTAGCTGATGAATACACCTTATCAGCGTGTCACCTCCGGTTTTGAACAGCTCGGCTGGTAAGCCATCGGCTCCTGCTGCCTTATTATTCTTCAGCCGATTTATTGCTGTCTTGGCTGGGCGGTATACATTCAATACCATCTTCTGGGATTGGGACTGTGGTATCTTCGTCGTCTTCGCTGCTATTGGATACCAACAGTTTTGAAAAATGTTCTTTTCATATCCTGAGTACACTGTCTGTATCAGTTACCAAATTACCTTGCTGGTCTCTACAGGAGGATGTGCCTGTACCAAAGCCATCAGTTTGATGCTTGACTCTTTGGTAGAATTTTCGGACTTCATTCTGGCTCCTGTACATCTCGAGTTTTTCACACTCCCGCTTTTCCATCTCTCTCTTTTTCCTGCGGAAAAGACGTTTCTCCTCTCTCCTTTTCTCCCTGTATCTCTCTCGTGTGCTACGCGTAACTACGGATTGTAAAGTAGCTCTATATGCCGCATTTTTCTCTTCGGTGGCAGCACGACACTCCTGATCATACCATGGATTCCTTGGTGGAGGCCTCTGGTATCCAAGTATGGATTTTGCGGCATGGAGTGGGCAATGCTTTGCCATTGCGCTGATATGTTATCGGGATGAGGAGTGCTTTGATTAAGCAATTGGGCTAGTTGAGTGGAATATGCTGTGGCTATCTATTGTGATTGCAGCTTACCGATGTCTAACTTTCGTGTTGTGTCTGTTCGTACTTTGTTTGCTATGTTTAGGCGGGTGCGTACCTTTGCTGCAACAAGGTAGTGGTCCGAATCAATGTTTGCGCCTCGGAACGATCGTACATCCAACACGCTCGATGAATGCCTTCCATCTATCACAACATGATCAATTTGATTTCTTGTTTTCTGATCTGGAGACAGCCAGGTGCCCTTATGAATATCGAGATGATTAAATGTGGTACTGCTAACTACCATGTTTTTGCAGCTGCAAAGTCTATCAGCCTCATACCATTGTCAGATGTTTCACTGTGGAGGCTGAATTTCCCGACTGTTGGGCCAAAGATATTCTCCTTTCCATTTTTTTCATTAAAATCGCCTAGAATGATTTTAATGTCATGGGCAGGGCAACGGTCATATGTTTCTTCTAAGCGCTCGTAAAATATATCTTTGGTCTGTTCGTCCTTTTCTTCAGTGGGAGCATGAGTGGAACAATTATTTTATTAATATTTAAGCTTGATGTGATAAGGTGGCAGAATCCACAAAGTTTTTTCTTACAATAAGTTTATTTGTAGTGGTGTAGGGTATCACATGGTCGGCCCGTCCGACTGTAGCCTTAGCTTATTTGTTTTTCGCTAACATAAAGGAAAAATGTTATCGTAGTAAAAAATAGTAGCTTCTTGCAGGTTCTGGAACAGAGCATTAATTTTCTTCGTAAACGAAAGGGAACTAATTGTTCAGTTTTACTTCATTACAACTCGTGGTGGAGGGTATAACAAGTTCGGCCGTGCCAAACTTACTTGTTTGCGTTAAAGTCACCCGTCAGAATTATGATGCCTCCACTCTGAATTGCATTGAGCGTGGATCTTAATCTTTCACAATGTCTTTAGCATTTTCTGTGGGGACATAGAACTGTACTATGGTGACGTGTCTTACAATGCTCTTGAATCGAGCCGTTACCACACGTTCAGATATTGGTTTCCATGTCGGCAACGACCTCTTTGCTTTCTTTGACATTATGATCCTGACTCTGCTTTCACCACTATTTTCTTTTCCACTGTATAGTACGTAGTTGCAGTTTTCTGTGGGAAGTTCATCGCTCTTACTCCATCTCATTTCGCTGATACCTATGACTTTAATCTTATACGATGCCATTTGCGATTCTAGCTGTACAAGCTTCGATGCTTCACGAAAAGTTCGTACATTTCTTTAGGCAATGCGCGTACTATTTCGTGTGCTAAAAGTCTTTGCCATAGGTTAGGTTTTAGGTTTGGTTAGGTATAAGGATGCGCAGCCATCTAGTGGTGTAGGTGACTACTCCACTCGGAGACCGTTGGTCCATTGTGTTCATCCTGTGTGGGCTATTGCTGAAGATTTAGAGTGTTAATGTAGTTTATGAGATGAGGATGATAGGGTAGAGGTAATGAGATGATGGTGAGTGTAGGTGATGTTGAGTTGATGGTGCAGCACAGATTGGATGGAGATGTAGAGAGTAATGCCAATGTATAGATGAGAGAGTTCTGGGAGGGTGAAAAGCGTCTGATTACTATTGGTTTTTATAGACCTTTGCCAAGCCATGATAAATGTTTGACAAAGTTGAGTAGGACGATGGGATCTATGTTAGACAGCAAGGTCAGAGTGTCTATCTCATATCTACCTAGTGTTCGGTGTCTCCTTGTTTGCAACAAGGGCACCTACAAAGCAGATGTTCGACGGTCTCTATCTCCTCGCATCTTCACATAGTCCGCAGTAGTCAATGCCACTGTCGTCCCATTTTGAAGTTAGAGATCTCACTCTGCAGTGACCTGTTATAAGTCCCACCGCGATTTTCATCCCTAACTTATCAAGTGAGAGGAGGGTAGCCGTTCTTCCTCGAGAAACCACAGGCCAGATTGCTTTGAATACCCTACAACCAGGTTTTAATAGCCATCTTTGATATGCTCTCTCATTGAAGATCTCCCGAAGTTTGCCGATGTATTGGCACATCGGTGGCCGAACGGTTTCATCAACTGATAAGTCGATAGACCTGGAGCCACCTCGAGCCAGTTCATCTGCTACCTCGATTCCCATAATGTTGCTGTGACTCGGAACCCAACATAGCTTTACGATATCGTGTATATCCTGCAGAGCTCTCCTACAATCAAGAATAGCTCTTGAATTTATGGTCCATGACTTGAGAGCCTTGAGAGCCGTTTGACTATCGACATATATAGTCACCGGTCCTGTAAGGCTGCCTTCAAGCCCTTTCACCAATTCAGCTGCTTTCCTGATTACAAGTATCTCCGCCTGAAAAACACTACAGTTATCGTTGAGCTTGTATGAGTTCTTAATTAGTGGATTCTCGCAGTAGATGCCAACGCCAGTACCTTCTTTCATCTTGGACCCGTCTGTGTAAATCAGCCCATTCGTCTCTGCTTGGGAAGATAACGGTTAAGGAGTCAAACTTGAGTGAGGTAGGCACATAATCGCTTACGCAACCATTGTCACCTAACTCCAGTCGACTATCAATTAGTTTTAGAACATTCCAGTGTCCAAAGTGTGAACCACGCCAACACCATGACTCCCGGAGCAGTTCTTGCCGTCTGAAACTGGATTGGATATCCAAAGGTTGGAGATCCAGGATGACGTTTAAAGCAGCTTGAGGAGTGCTTTTGATCGATCCGGTAATCAGCAGTGACGCGGTTCTTTGTACACTTGATAATTTGGAGAGTAACGCTTTGTTCCCAAAAGCTTGCCACCAGACCAGTCCACCATAGGTAAGTATGGGCAGGGCCACGGTTACATACAGCCAGTGTATGATCTTTGGTCTCAATCCCCAACTTTTCCCAATTGAGTTCTTACAGGAGTAGAGTACCATGAGTCCCTTCTTCGTCCGCTCCTCTACATTTCTTTTCCATGACAAGCGATGGTCCAGAATAGTGCCGAGGTATTTAGCTTCCGTAGAAAGTTCCAGGGCCACCCCGTCCAGGATTGGAGGCTCGAAATTGGGAATTTTGCGTTTCTTAGTGAATAGCACAAGCTATTACTCCCAGACTGTTGTTCTGGGCCCAGTTTGCAAGTTGTATTAAGGCTCTTTGCATGAGCTCAGCCAGGGTTGGCAGGAATTTGCCACTTATCAGCACAAAACATCATCAGCATAGGCAACCACCTTGATCTTCAGCCGGTCGAAGCACACAAGTATTTAATTTATTACCAGAAGCTATAACAGGGGTGAGAGAACTCGTTCCTGCGGAGTGCCTCTGTTAACAGATTTCCTCATGGAACTCTCTTCTATGCATGAGTTGATGATTCTACTTTTCAGCATCTCATCAGTCCATTCCACAAGGATGGAGGAAATACCTGTGTTGCCTAGAGCATTGTGGATTGATTCAAGCTTCATGTTATTGAACGCCCACTCTATATCGAGGAAGGCAGCCAGCGTGAAGCCTGAATTTTCCATATGCTTCTCAACATGCCCGACCACCTCATGTAGCGCAGTCTCCACTGATTTGCCTTTAGTGTAGGCATGTTGTGATTTGCTGATGTTATTAAGATTTAATTGTGTTCTTATTTCAAGATCCAGTAACCTTTCTAACGTTTTTAAAAAAGGAAGAAAGACTAATTGGTCTGTAGTCCTTTGGTAGAGTGTGACTTGGCTTTCCCGCTTTGGGGATGTAGGTCACCTTTACCTCCTTCCACAGACCACGTATGTACGATAACAATAAACAAGCCTTGAAAATTTCTACCAGGATTGATAGCGCCGGCTCAGCCACATTCTGTAGCATTGCCGGTATTATACCATTCGGTCCCGGTGATTTATAAGGCTGAAAACTATTGATCGCCCACCGAATTCTTGTGTGAGTAGTTATTCTGTCAATCAGCTGTTCATCTTCGACAGTTCGGACTCGACAGTGTCTTGCTGTTGGCAAAGCTCCGTCGAAGTCAACACAACCTGGAAAAATGAACCCCTGACAGCAGATCCAACGTCTCTAGACCTGAGTTAGTCATTGCCATAAGATCCTGTTGTTTTTGTTCATTTTGCTTTGTGTTAGTTTCGTTAAACATTGTTTTTTTATTCCAGCTAAGTAGATGATTGGTCTGCTGTAGCCTGTCCTTGGTGATGGGGCTGCCATCTATCGTTGCCTAGAAACAAGGCCTCCTTGAGTGTGTGCAGTGGTTGGGGTGCTTGCTTATTCAGTGTGGCCCTTTTCCTTTTCCTTATCCTGCCATTTCTATTTTGTATTATCCTCATGTGTTTTTTGTTGATGTCGAGGTTGGTTACTAGGTTGTCAGGGGGGCTTCAGATGGATTTCATCTGAAAGGGGATGTAAGCCTCTTTTTATGCACTTTGAAATAATTTTTCCTTCTCCGCCTGGATTTTGTCTTAACTTATATAAAAACTCAACAAAATATGATACAGTGGGATACGTTCCACTTGCCAGTATCACATTGTTCTATCAGCTATAATTTCTTGTTTGCAATTGATCTGATTTGTAAATTTTATTTCATATACATTTCACTTATGAATTTCAAGGAAGAATATATTTCATTTTCCTCCAGGTTCTCGAACGCCACACATAAATTTGCCGCAATTAACCTTTGGTTCCAGATGAGTACCTGGATCTTTACGCCAATCGCCGTCACGTCCATAAATTGCCAACAGCAGCAGGATAGTTAATGTTGTAATAATAAGTAAAGATTTAATAGCCATAATAAGCGTTTTCTATGCAACTGTTCACTGTTCAATTCTCAACTGTGAATAGAAAATTATTGAAATTGGATTTTTCTAAAGAAAAAAGAAACTGTTTTTCAACCGCAAAGTATTGAACGGTAATAGTTTCACTAAGAATTGGTATAATGATATTTTTAGTGATTGTTCAAATAGCTGTGGTCAACCAACAACACTTTCGGAGCATGACGAAGTTGGGTAAAAAAAGTCGTGCACTCTATTAGGATGAACACAATGAACCACAAGGTATCCGAGTGAAATAGTTGTCTACTACGACAGTTATGCGACATTAAACACAAACTAACCTCTGTTCAAGGGCTTATTAGAGACCTCTAAGGTCCTCCATGGGAAGAATAGTTTTTATGGTTTTTTGTGGGAAGGTCGTTTCTATTAACATGTAAGAACGGCGTTAAGTTCGGCCAGGTCGAACTTGCTATACCCTCCACCACAAGTTGTATTGAAGTGAAATGGAACAATTCATTTCTTTCATTTATAAAGAAGACTATATACCAAATTTCAGCATGTTCGGTAAAACAATGTGGCTAACCGTAAAAATACCGAAATTGGGGAGGTACCGTTCTATGGGGGCTATATCAAAACGTCGATCTATACTTACAAATATCTAGCGGAAAGTTTTTAGACTCAAAGACTAAATTCCAAATTTCCGATATTTCGACAAAACCTTCAAAATACGGAAAATCAAGATGTACGCTTCTATGGGAGATATAGGAACCCGTGTACCTATACTGATAGTACTCTTCTGGAAAATTTTATAACCTAATGGAAGAATAAATAACAAATTTTCTGTTTTTCGGTGGGATTTTGACGTCACAACCTTCAGAATTACGAAAATCGGACGGTACCGTCCTATGGGGGCTATATCGAAACGTGGACCTATACCGACGAATTTCAGTCAGAAAGGTTTTTACCTCCAACAATGACTAAATACCCAATTTCAGCGATTTCGGTGGGTTGCTGTGGCCACAAACTTCAAAATACCGAAAATCGGAAGGTACCGTTCTATGGGGGCTATATGAAGGTATGGACCTATACCGACAAATTTCTGGTATAAGGTTTTATACCCCGAACGAAAACTAAGTACTACATTTCAGCCATTTCGGTGTGATAATGAGGCTAAAATCTTCAAAATACCGAAAATCGGGTGGCACTGTTCTATGGGGGCGGTATGAAGGCGTGCGCCTATACCGACAACATTCATACGGAACGTTTAGTACCCCAAACGAAAACCAAATACCAAATTTCAGCCATTTCGGTGGAATATTGAGGTCACAACCTTCAAAATACCGAAATTCGGGAGGTGGACCTGTAGCAGCAAGTTTCTGGGGGAATTTTGTATATCCCCAATGAAGCCTAAACATCAAAATTTCAGCCATTTCTTAGGAATATCGAGGCCACAACCTTCAAAACACCGAAATTCGGGAGGTACGTTCTATGGGGGATATATGAAGGTGTGGACCTATACCGACAAATTTCATATGGAACGTTAAGTACTCTAAATGAAAGCCAATTACCAAATTTCGGTCATCGAATTTCGGCAAAACATCGAAAATCGGGAGGTACGTTCTAAGGGGAGCTATATGAAGGCGTGGACCTATACCGACAAATTTCATATTGGAACGTTTAGTACCCTAAGTAAAGGCCAAATACCAAATTTCAGTCATTTCGGTAGATTATTGTGGTCACAACTTTCAAAATACCGAAAATCGGGAGGTACCGTTCTATGGGGGCTATATAAAGGCGTGGACCAATACCGAGAAATTTCACACGGAACGTTTAGTACCCCAAACGAAGACCAGTTACCAAATTTCAGCCATTTCGGTGGAATATCGAGGCCACAACCCTTAAAGCACCGAAAATCGGGAGGCACCGTTCTATGGGGGATATATGAAGGCGTGGACCTATACCGAGAAATTTCATACGGAACGTTTAATACCCCAAACGAAGACCAAATACCAAATTTCAGCCATTTCGGTGTGATAATAAGGCTAAAACCTTCAAAATACCGAAAATCGGGTGGCACCGTTCTATGGGGGCTGTGTGAAGGCGTGGACCTATACCAATAAATTTCATATGGAACGTTTAATACACCAAATGAGACAAATACCAAATTTTTAACCCTTCGGTGTAATATTGAACCCACAACTTTCAAAACACCGCAAATCGCAAATCGGTACCGTTCTATGGGGGCTATATGATGACGTTAACCTATACCGACAAATTTCATATGGAAACTTTTATACCCCCAACGAAGACTAAATACCAAATTTGAGCCATTGCGAAGGAATATTAAGGCCACAACCCTTAAAACACCGAAAATCGGGAGGTACCGTTCTATGGGTGCTATATGAAGGCGTGGACCTATTCCGAGAAATTTCATACGGAACGTTTAGTACCCCAAACGAAGACCAAATACAATATTTCAGCCATTTCGAGGGAATATTGAGGCCACTACCTCCAACATGCCGGAAATAGGGAGTTACCGTTCTTTGGGGGCCATACAAAGACGTGGACCTGTAAAAGCAAGCTTTTGGGAGAATTGTTTATATCCCCAACGAAGCCTAAATACCAAATTTCAGCCATTTCTGAGGAATATTGAGGCCACAACCTTCAAAACGCCGAAAATCGGGAGGTACGTTCTATGGGGGCTATATGAAGGCATGGACCTATACCGACAAATTTCTTATGGAACGCTTAGTACCCTAAATGAAGACCAAATACCAAATTTCAGTCATTTCGGTGGATTATTGTGGCCACAACCTTCAAAATACCGTAAATCGGGAAGTACCATTCTATGGGGGCTATATGAAGGCGTAGACCTATACAGACAAATTTCTACGGGAAAGTTTTATACCTCCAATGAAGACTATGTACCAAATTTCAGGCATTTGGGTGTGATAATGAGGCTTAAACCTTCAAAACACAGAAAATCGGGTGGTACCGTTCTATGGGGGCAATATCAAAACGTGGACCGATATAGCCCATTTGCAATATCAAGCATCCTAGGAGCAATAGAAACTTCTATACCAAATTACAAAGCTCTATTTTAAAAATTGCGAGCTGTATCTTGATTTCAACAGACGGACGGACAGACGGACATGGTTATATTGACTTACAATTTTACCCTGATTAAGAATATATACTTTATAGGGTCTCCGATGAATACTTCGATGTGTTACAAATGGAATGACAATTTAATATTATGGTGGAGGGTATAAAAAGGCATACTTTCCGTGATTTTATTGACGGATTGTGGAAGCTGTATTCAAGTTGGGACTGATGTTGTGCTGACAAGTAGAATTTCTCGGCCTCCACATGAAAAGTACCCCAAGCGATCCATCATAGCGATTCGGGCTTCAATTTGTATGGCATTTCTGACTCGATCCCCGTTGGTGGTGGTTTCGGGTTTTCCGCAGTTCGATTTCGAATCGTGTCCCTGCTCGGGCGCCATGTGTAACGTGGTTTCCTCGTCGACTGTGAAAAGTGCAGTCGAGTCCAGTAGCTCCATAAGAATCTTCTAAACCTTACCAAATAAAATACTAGTTTTCTCAGTTTTAGGGGTAAATCAGATGCTTATGGATCGAAATGCTAGCATGTTCCATTTCAAAGAGTTGTGATAGCTAGTGTTCTATAGATTAGTCAATCTTTTATTCTATAGAACACTTTCGTTAGGGGTATTCTAATATAAAAGATATCCAGCGAAGCGATAATATACCTGCAGCGAAGCGAAGACCCCATATAGGGATCTTCGTTAGAATAGAAAATCTCCATAGTGGCCTCCTTAAGAATATATAAGTGTCTACTGTAGAATAGAAGACCTTCGTAGTGGTCTTTTGTGGAATACATGGGTCCCACATGAGGGTTTTTACTAAAATCACCATGTCAACGGATATAAATGGTTCGATCCGTTCGTACACAGAAAAAACTTTCCCGATAAACAGCTTTATCAAAATTTGTATGTATTTTTTAACTAACTAAAATGAAACTAACGTTTTAAAAGACGATGAATTTAAAGTTATTATATTGTCAATAAGTAACTACGTGAAAAACAGCATGTCAAAAAACTGAAAATGTTTGGGGAAATGTTTGATAAACACGTTTGTAAATATGACAATTCGTTTATCGGCAAAAATCAATCAAAATTTAATTGAATATTTGAATTTGTTTATCAAATCGTTGACCTTTTTTTTTCTGTGTATTTCATATTATCTTGATATGAGTTTTTTTTTTTTTTGTATTTCTTTTGTGGTTTTATTTCACAATAACATTTTTCTCTAGAAATATTTTTTTATTACGATCGATATTAGCGGTCTAAATAAAATCTTTGTAAATAATTCACTTTGTGAACAGTTTCTCTTTATCCACCGCAAGTAACACAGCTGCCACTCACTCAAGTTAAGTTCATCATGCATTCAACCGGGCTGATTTGTATTTTAATCCTGATTTTAAGCATTTTCGAAACAATTCCTGCACTGGAGCCCGTTGAATCGGAATCATCGAAATTCTTAAGATCCCCAATTGTTGTCAGACCAAATTACGGCAAATATGGCAGGCCAATTTGTAATTCATATCAGTGTCGAGTGTATGGTGCGATTCGTGAATAATTTTCAAATTGATTGTGTGTAAATTGTTGTTGGAATTTTGAATAAAAATCGTTTATTGGAAAAATGTATTGTGGTTTAATTGTGCGAAAAAGAAGAAGCTAATAAACGTTGACTTTAATAGTTATAAGGTAGAGAAAAATCTAGGAACATTTTTTTTGTTTTCTCACTACCTTATGCGGACCTGGCTGCCGTGAAACTAAGTCCACCGAGGCTACATTGTATGATGGCTGCAGCAAAGTGGTCGGTATGAAACATCTCTGCAAAATCGCCAACGGAAATCACAAATTTTACTAAGGTACTGCTGTTAGCAGAGCAAGACCTGGGCCCTATTCCACGAAACAACTTATTAACTTTTCATTTTGCACTTAGCAATATTTTTGACAATTCGCAAATTTTTCCGTTCCACAGAACCCTTATTTTTGATAAGTGATCAGTTGCTAATGATAAGTTGAGTTTGCTAAAGCATTTATGCTAACGAGGGTATATACACTTTCATACGGGCAGAATGTGCCTCATCGAAATAATGGTTTTAGACCCCAAGTATGTTTGGACGAAATGTGTTTCAGACAATTTGGAGTCGATTGAGCAATGTCCGTCCGTCTGCCTGTCTGTCTGGCTGGCTGAAGCCAGATAACTCTCGAACGGATGAACCGATTCGGTTCAAATTTTGGCATTCGTAATATTTTGCCCAAACTTAGTTCGAAGATGGGCTATATCGGTCCACTCCTTCCTGTACCTCCCCCACAAAAGTTCGAAAATGTTCGGATAATTTGCGCGCACGATAACTCTTGCAGGGAGTAACCGATTTGGTCCATACTTTGCCCATCGTAAAATGTGTACCAAACTTAGAAAATGGTTTAATATAGACTTAATCGGCCCACTCCTTCGGGTACCTCCCACACAAAATTTCGGAAAAGTTCAGTTTAGGGCCATATCTCGAATCGCTCTGATTTTTATTTTAGCAACTTGTATTCACTGCCCTCCATACGACGGTACAAGTTTCATTAGGGGCAAGTCCATACTTCCTGAGAAAATAGCCTGAAAGTTGCAAAAAAACCCCTATGACCCCGTGTGAGGTGGTTGGAGCGCAAGGTAACTCTAGAACGGATCTGCCGATTCGGTCCAAATATTGGACTTAGTAATATTTTGTCCAAATATAGTTTAAGTTTGAAGATAAAGCATATCGGTCCACTCCTTCAGATACCTCCCCCACAAAAATTCAAAAATCTTCGGAAAAAATATGCGCACGATAACTCTTGAAGGGAGTGACTGATGTAATCCATACTGTGCACATCCTAATAAATCTACCAGATATAGATCAGGTTCGAATATGGACTACATTTGTGCACTCCCTTGGGGGCTCCGCGAAAAATGACCCCAGGAAATATGACCCCAAAAAGCATTGTGAAAAATGGCCCCAAATTTGGGGTGAAACTGCATAACGAATTTTGACCCCAATATGGCTCGAACAATTTTACCCCAAAATAATGCAATATTGCCCCAAGAATAAAATGAAAAATTGCCCCAAATTTGGGGCGATTTTGCGTTGTGAAATTTTGCCCCAAAATAAAAAATGAAATTTCACCCCAAAAAATTGTTAATTTTTATTAGTTATATAAAAACAACCATAGTATCTCTGACATGTTCTCTACAATATGGACAAAGAAAATGTTCAGATTTCGCCAAAGTGGATGTACAATCAGAACAGCACTTCAAGTGTTTGCACGGAAGCATCACCACATTGGCTAAATTGTCCTTGCATATAACGCATTCTCTCTCATTGTCGTTAGTAGATTCATTCTCTGCGGGAACTTCTTCTTCTTCTCCAGAAAGATCTTCCTCAATTGAGCTTTCTTCAAAAATGTTTTCTGGTGGTATTTGTTCCGCTACAATATTATTGTTTTTGTGTACCATTCGTGAGAGAAAGGTGGCCACCGTGATTTTGCCTTCAGACAATAATTTTGTTGTTTCCTCTATTAAAGCGTCCCTTATCACACTATTTTTCTTTCTGTACTTTTTGAAAGAACCTCCACTTTCTGTAAGAATTGAGAAATCTCTACTCTTAAAATATTCCTCACGGCGTAAGGCTTTTACAAAATTTAAAAAAAATTCCATTTGACGGGATACATTTTCCCAATACGCCGTTATAGGCTTCGACGGCCGAAGTGGTACGTGTGCTTTGATTATAAACACTAAGGTTTTCGCAACCGATCTGAAAATAATTAAAGATTAGATTTTTATTCTATAACAATGTAATTTGTCTACCTTTTTCAACCACTGGCTTTCAAAATATTGTAAAAATTTTGAAAAATGTCTTTCGCCATCCATTACGTTTATATCCACTCTGACTTGGCGAAATCCATCTTTTATCATAGAAGGTGGAAGAAGTGGTAGGACCAACAGCTTATGATAAGCTATGGACGCCGGCTTGGAAGTTCTAATGAAGTTAAGAAGATGTTTACTCTTCACAGCATTTCTCCTCACTGCTTGACAGAAATGAAACCTAAATATATCGAAATAATTAAAAAGAGTACAATTTACATATTTTTATATGGCAAATCAAAAAAGATATTTTGTAAAATATTTAAGTGGGGAAAAAATTTTTATGAGTAATAAAGTGAAGAGGGCAGTGAGAAAACAAAAAATCGCGCGCGCGATAAAAAAAATTTTTCCCCACTTAAATATTTTACAAAAAACATGTTTTATGATATGTTTGAAATCGATTTTTAATTGTAATACTTGTAAAGGAGCATTAATGAGTATGTTTTAAAAATCGCGCGATTTTCAAAACATACTCATTAATGCTCCTTTACAAGTATTACAATTAAAAATCGATTTCAAACATATCATAAAATATGTTTATTTTAATATTTCAGTTATATTATAAACTTACCAACATCCAATGCATTTCACATTTGGAAAAATATTTTTTAAGGCAGTTCTTAGTCCCTGCTCGTAATCCGTTACTACCACTGCAGGATTCATATCAAATATATTTTCCTTTATGTATTTCAACATATTATCATACGCCTTTATAGTTTTTTTATCCATGAGCACGAAGAATATAGGAAAAATCTATTGAAAATACCTCTTTTAGTGTTTACAAAATATTTTAATTATTTGATCTTACTTCGTTGCAGTACTCGATATATATCACGAGCAATTGGTTGAAACATCCACTCGGAACGATTTTAAAAGTTCCATCAATTAACCACTTCCTTTGATGGTCGCTTACGTGGTCTACGATTAATTTAATCGATTTTTGAGATGAAAATATGCAGAACGTAAAGTCATTTTCCACAATACACGCAGTGTAAAATGGTTTGGGATTCTCAATATCTTGGGTTTTCCCATATGATTCCCATACTGCTTCTAGGGTGAAAGCATCAATTATTTCCCGTCCGTCTTTTGGAGAAGTTATAAAATTTTTTGAGGCTATATACTGCAGCCCACGCCTCAATCTGTCAAATTCTAAATTCTTCGTCTCGGTTTGTAATCTGAAAATTAATGATTTGTTTTGGAATAGAAATGTATTAAAGTTCGAAATATGTACTTACCTCCCAGCGACATTTCTAAAAGCGGTCCTCACACCACTAATTGCACTTGGTTGAGCTCCCAAAGTTTTGGAAATATTTACACTTTCGTGCTTGATTTCATTTAGAGCACACAATTTTTTATATTCGTCCTCTTCGTGTTCGTGGTTATGGTTTACGATTTTTTTTGGATAAGTACAGGTTCCATCCGGATGATAATTCAACCTGGACTTACACCCATCGCGCCAACATTCATATTTCACCACATCCTTGTACACCGACTTTTTCTTATATATCATTTTGTCTTCTTTCAGAAAAAGAAGACTTGACTTAATTTTTTTTCCCGCAAACATTACACACTCCATAGTTTTTTTTCTTTATTTATTGCAAATTTCACTTGTTAGCACTTCCACAGAACTTCTAAGAATGAATGGTTTGAAACGTCGATCTCTGTTACAAGCGTAGACTAAAACATAATGACCGGTTGTACCGTTATATAAAAATAAATTTTAACAAAATTTGAATATTTGGAAAAATGAAAAATGGCTCCAAAATTTACAAAGGAATTTTTGGGGCCATTTTTCATTTTGGAAAAAATTTCAAATTAAAAAAATCATTGAAACGCAAAAGGCCCCACAATTAAGCAGCAAGTAATTTTGGGGCTTTTTTGCATTTTTAACGTTTGGGGTCATATTTCATTTTTATTGGGATGCAATTTCACCCCAATTTTTTGGTGCAAAAATACCCCAAAAATTTATGAAAAATTGCCCCAAATTGCGTGTTGTTGTAATGTACACATTTTTTTGGGGTCATTTTGCACTTTTGCTTTGGGGCAATTTTTCATTGGGGTCATTTTTCGCGGAGCCCCCTTGGGTACCTCCCACAAAAAATTTCGGATAAGTTCCCTTTAAGACCTGCTTTCGAATAACTTTGATTTTTGTTGAAGCGATTTGCATTCGCTACCTCCATTACGACGGTAAAAGTTTTTTCAGGAGCAGGTCCATATCTATTGGGAAAACATCCCGAAAGGTGTAAAAAGCCCTATGTCACCATATGTGGCCCTCGAACTGTTCTACCGATTTGGTGCAACATTTGGTCTTCGTCATATTTTATCCAAACTTAGTTTCATGGGGCAACTTCTCCCCATGGGGTACTTCTCCCCAATATATAAAAAAAGTCACTAAAATGATAGGACGATATCACTTGTGTATGAGAATTGGGCAGTTTGATCCCAAGCAAATAAAAACACAGAAATTTTCTTATTAAAAATTTACAATAGTTTAGGGGCAATTTTATTGATTTGTTTAAATTATAATTTAATATAATTTATTAATAACTTGCTCCCTTTGGGCACTTAATTATATGTAATATAAAACTCGAATTTAATTAATTATAATAAAATAGGAGTTAAGTTGATTATTAAGGAAAATTAGGTTTAGGTTTTTTATTATTATTATGCAGCGCGGCAGAAAATTGGTTGGTTTTGTTGACGTTCGATTTGATTGCAGCAAGGCAGAGTGTTAATCGTAACTAATAATAAGAAAAAAGCATAATTATAACTAGACAGAATCTTCTTGTTTACATATTTTCTCTGCTTGCGTCGCTACCACTATGATGTAAATAGTCGCTTGATGTACATACAAGCATTAGAAAAGAAATGCAAGTGTCATCAACAACAACAAGAATGCAACGCAACAGAGTCAGTAAGTAGTTAGAGAGATCAAAGTACAACCAACCACTGTTGGTATGTACGTACGCACATATGATGCCCTTGAAATCGACGGACACGATTAAAAAGGGAATAGGCAAAAATTATGATTTACAAGTGATTAGGGATGTCAGTTAAAGAAATTTTAAACAAGAGTGTAGAGAATTATAATTTAAAGGGAAAATTATAAATTAAGCTTTTTTGGTGGGAATATTAGCAAATATCAAATTAAATAAAAATAATATTGATTTGTTCTCCAACATTCCCCCGCACAAAGAACGACTGTTCTTGACACAGCATTTTGTTGAATTGTAGGTGTATAGATGATGGTAATGACAGCATGTTGTAGTGTAGAGATGAAACAGCGATGAATAACAGGAGATGTTTCATTCGGTTTCCGTGATAACCGAGCTGTGCCCCTGCTCACAGAAACTCTCTTCATGGCCCTTTGAGGAATTGAAGTCTTCTTGTAAGGGGAGAAGAGCAACTTTCGAAACTGGTCGTTTATAGAATTTGTCCTTAGATTTTAAGGAAACAACTCTTACCCGGCCATCAGTACCAGGATGAGTTTCAGTAATGCGAGCAAGTGGCCATTGACCAGGAGGAAGACGTTCATCAAATACGAGGACCAAATCACCAACTTCAACGTTTTTCTGGGGCTTCAACCATTTCGGACGAGATTGAAGTCGGTTGACATATTCAGTAGACCAGCGTTTCCAAAATTGTTGCTTCAGCAATTGAACTACTTTCCACCGGGAAAGTCTATCAATGGAACAATCCAGAAGGTGTTCATCTGGGACAGATAGTATTGGCTCTCCAACGAGAAAATGTGCAGGAGTAAGAGCTTCGAAGTCGGAAGGATCTGGCGACATTGGACAAAGTGGCCTTGAATTGAGACATCCTTCAATCTGAGCAAGTAGAGTAGACAATTCTTCGTATGTTAAAATACGATGATCCATAATTCGCTTTAGATGGTGCTTAGTAGACTTGACGCCAGCTTCCCAAAGTCCTCCAAAGTTTGGCGAGGCAGGTGGTATGAAATGCCAGTTTGTGCCATTGTTAGCAAGAAGATTTGCAAGTTCATCTGGTAGAGATTCGATGCTTCTTCGATGTAAAATTTTCAATTCTTTGTTGGAGCCAATAAAGTTCGTACCACAATCGGAGTACAAATCGGAACACATGCCACGACGAGACGTAAATCTTCTAAATGCCGCAATGAAAGAATCAGTCGACAGAGATGTAACAGCTTCCAGATGAAGAGCCTTTGTGACCATGCAGATAAAGAGGCATATATAGCCTTTGGTCGTAACAGAATTTCTGGCTGTTGATTGTTTTATTGTAATTGGGCCAGCGTAATCAACACCACTGTGCTTGAATGGTCTAGTTGGTTGAAGTCGAACTGAAGGAAGGTTGCCCATAATTTGTTGAAGTGATTTGGCCTTGTATTTGAAACAGGTAATGCATTGACGTTGCACTCGTTTTGCCAGGTTGCGGGCAGAAAGAATCCAGAATTTTCGAGAAACATAAGCTTGCATTTGGATGAGGCCGCCATGAAGAGTTTTCTGATGAGCATCTGAAAAGATCAAAAGAGACAAAGGGCTATTTTTTGACAAAAGCATCGGATGTTTAAAGTCATAGTGAAACTTAGCTTTTTGTAATCGTCCTCCAACACGTAGTACGCCATCATCGTCTAGGAAAGGACATAATTGAGCAATTCTGCTGCTTGGGTGAATGGATTTTCCTTTCTGCAACTGTAGTATTTCATCGGGAAAATCAACATTTTGAGAAATTTTTACCAATTTATGTAGTGCATTGCTTAATTCCGACGCTCTGAGAAAGCCGGAAAATCGTAATTTCGAATCAGGTTTATATTGCAGGAATCGCAATATGTAAGCCGTGATTCGAACCAATTTTGTTAAAGAAGAGTAAGCTGTTAGTACGTTCGGATACTGTGAGACTATAGCAGAGTTCACCTTCAATGAAGATTTTCGGACTTCAAGATTCGTTTCGTATGAATTTTCTGGCTGTTTGGGCCAAAGAGATGGAGATTGAGCAAGCCAAAGAGGACCAGACCACCAGAGATTATGTTGTACCAACTCAGTAGACGTAATACCGCGGGAAGCACAGTCAGCAGGGTTGTCATGAGTAGAAACATAGCGCCATTGAGAAATATTGGAATGTTGTTGGACTTCGCTTACTCTATTTCCAACGAAAACATTCCATCTGGACGACTCGCCTCTGAGCCAACATAACACAGTAATACTATCAGTCCAATAGTAAGAATTTGAAACATTCAGATCAAGCATATTTTGAATTTTGTGCATAAGTTTTGCTAAAAGTTTTGCTCCACACAACTCCAATTTCGGGATTGACAAAACTTTTAACGGAGCAACTTTAGTTTTGGATTGTAACAAGTTAACAGTTCCTTCTCCATCTGAACTTAGAACTTTAACATAAACAGCAGCAGCAAACGCTGACGTAGAAGCATCACAGAATCCATGTAGTTCAATGGAACATAGTTTAGAACTGCCAAGCCAACGAGGTATAGAAATATTTTCGATAGTTTTCAAGTCTTTGAGGTAGGAATGCCATATAGATTTCATGCTAGGAGAAACTTCATCTTTCCAATCAATGCCTTCGAGCCATAGTTTTTGGAAATAGATCTTCGCTTGGATCGTAACAGGAGCTAGCCACCCTAATGGGTCATACAGTTTAGCAGCATCGGATAATAGACTAGCTTTAGTGACTTTTTCATTGATTGGAAAGCAAACTTGGAAAGAAAATGCATCTTGATCAGTATTCCAACCTAATCCAAGTGCCTTGACAACATTTTGCTCATTCAAATTGAAAATATTCGCCTTTTCTCGAAAGTCTTCAGGTATATGAGACATTAGTTCTTCGGAATTTAAAGTCCATTTTCGTAAATTAAAGCCTCCAGCTGAGAGTAAGTTTACAAGTTGCTCATGTAAGAAAATAGCTTCTGATTCTGTATCAGCTCCAGAAATGATATCATCGACATATGTATCAGTAATCAAAATGTTACAAGCTTCTGGATAAGTTTCTTTTTCATCTGCAGCCAATTGATGTAAAACTCTAATGGACAGATAAGGGGCACAAGAAGTGCCATATGTGACAGTTTGAAGCTTGTATACGGAAATATCAGAATCGGATCTTCGCCATAGAATTTGTTGATAAAGTTGATGATTATCAACAACTTTAATCTGTCTGAACATCTTTTCAAGATCAGAACGAAAGCCAATTTTAAAACGCCGCCATCTGTTGATAATTGCAGGCAAATCATTTTGCAGAGCAGGACCAGGACAAAGTTCATCATTCAATGATGAGTATGGAGGTCGCATGCTACTTCCGTCGAAAACTACGCGCAACTTCGTAGTGGAACTGGATTCACGAATAACACCATGATGTGGCAGAAAGTAACCGTTAGGTTCGATAGCATGAGGATAAGGACCAATTTTTGCCATATGACCAAGCGATTCATATTCTTCCATGAATTTTCGGTACTCCGAGGCATAGGATAAATTGTTTACGAATTTGCTTTCAACTTGCTTTAGTCTCTTCAATGCACAATAGTCAGTATGACAGAATTTCGGAGGAGAGTTGCCAAGAATTTGAGATTTGAAAGGTAGTGCAACTGTGTATCTTCCATCCGAACCACGAGAGCAATTTTCCTTAAAGAATGCTTCACACGCTACTTCTTCAGGGGTAATCTTTCTGGATTCTATGAGCTCTTCTTGTTCCCAGAAGGCTTTTAATTGATTATCCAGTGAGCACAGATTAACGTTGACGGTGTGAGCGTAAGAAATTTCTGCCGTTGGGCCAGAAACTATCCATCCGAAATGGGTCAATTGGAGGAAAATGCCTTTATCAAACTTCCTTTGTTGAGGAAGAAGAATATCGCCATACAAATCGCCACCAATAAGCAAATCTATGGGATCATTTTTGTCAAAATGTGGATCAGCTAAAGAAAATTCCTCTAAAGAAGGCAATTTTTGTCTGTACAGTAATTATTCAATGAAGGCATAACATAGGCTTGAGTTCTCAATTCAAACCCAGGTTCGTAATGAGAGGCGAGATTGAGCTTTACAAAGTTTTTAACAGTAATAGTTTCTCCTCCTACTCCAGTAATTCTAGCAAATGTTCTGTGTTTTGGAAGTCTCAGAAGTTGAGCAGCATTTTCAGTAATCAAAGTCGCTTGAGCTCCTTGATCGAGAATCGCTCGTAATTTGAAATTGCCAAACTCGTTTCTGACAATAACACGAATTGTCGCTAAAAGAACATGAGGCATGACAGTTGTGTTGAGCAAAGATAGATTTACAGTTGAATTCGCAACAGCAGAGGAGGAAGAAGAAGCCACATTATTATTTCGACTATCAGGAATTGTTGAAGTATTAGAGTTGTTGTGAGAGGCATAGTCATTGTGCAGTATAGTGTGGTGGGCTAAATTGCATGATTTGCAACGACTGGTAACTCTACAGTCCTTAGAGAAATGTCCAGAATTTAGACAATTTCTGCAAATTCTCTTTGAATTTATAAAATCTCGCTTCGAGGCTGAGGACATTGCAGCAAATTTGAAACATTTGTAAAGGAAATGACGCTTGCCACAACAGGGACAATTTGCATCATTAACAGACGCCATATTGACTCGTCGATTCTGAGTCATACGTTGTGAGTTGAAAGATTTCGAAATATTTGGCTTACTTTGCGTTTTAGTGGCACATTCAGTATATTCAGAAATTGACTCAAGAGTCCGAAAAGTTGTCTCCAAGAAATTGTATAGAGCAGACAGTTTTGGAATTTCTGTGGTAGCTTTCAACGATTGCTCCCATTCCTTACAAGTTTGAATATCCAACTTACTAACAGTAATATGAATAAGTAGTGGATCCCAGTTAGAACAGTCCACTTCTAACGCTGTCAATTGAGCCATACAATTCCTAGTGGAGTCATAAAGAGTTTTTATGCTCTCACAAGAGCCATTCGATTTGGGAATATTCAGTAGAAATTTTTCTTTTGTTGTGATACCTTTTCTCCAAGGCATCCCATGCTAAGTCATAGCTAGCTTCTGATGCAGGATATTCATTCACAATAGAAAGTGGAGTATCACGACACGAATTTTTCAGGAAATAATATTTCTGAACTTTAGACAAACTTTGATTGTTATGAACTAACGAAACGAACATATCCCGATAAGAAATCCAGTTCAAATAATCCCCAGAGAAAGTTGGGATATCAATTTTGGGAAGACGAACTTCGGGTAAAATAGTCTCGTTTCGTTGCGAATTAGATGCATGAAAGGTGGAATGGAAATGAGGTGAGTTTGGAGTATGGGAATCAGTCATAGAATCAAGTAATTTTCCCTTACCCTTGAGAAATGTTCGGCAGAATTGATGATGCACATCATCATTGAAATAAGGAACATCCGAGATATTGAGTGATTTATCTCGGAGTAAATCAAACAATTGTTCATGGTTTTCCTCAAAACTTCTTTGTAGTTCTTCGATTTTATCTAGATAACTTTGGCACATTCCACGCGATTTGTCCTCAACAGGCAATTTTTCAAAATCGGAAATAATTCTCTGGAGGCGAGACAACAACAATTTTTGGTCCTCGATAGCTCTAGATGAATCCTCCATTTTAAAGAATTGTTTAATTAAAATTCACAATGAAAATTATTTCCAGAAGAACAGCTTATATTTCTCAGTGCAGAGAACAGATTGAAAGTGGAATAAACAGAGTAATGTTGAGGAAAAGGTCTCACAAAGCACAGGATAGTTCTTTTTAATGTTTAAAAAAATGGAGTAAAGTTTTCAGTAAATGCACAAAATAATATTGTTTGATAACGATTCACCAGAAAAATCACTCTTTTCATTTATTTCCCAGCACAGGGTAGATTTTAGAATAGAGTAACAGGAGTAAAAGTTCAATGAAAATGTTCACTTGGTTTTACCGTCGGCAAAACACACTTTTAACTTTTAAAGAAAATGTTCACACTTTGTTTTGTTTTTATTATTTTGTTTGGAACGCGTCGCGGTTCCCGGGTTTCGGCACCATAAAAATGTATGAGAATTGGGCAGTTTGATCCCAAGCAAATAAAAACACAGAAATTTTCTTATTAAAAATTTACAATAGTTTAGGGGCAATTTTATTGATTTGTTTAAATTATAATTTAATATAATTTATTAATAACTTGCTCCCTTTGGGCACTTAATTATATGTAATATAAAACTCGAATTTAATTAATTATAATAAAATAGGAGTTAAGTTGATTATTAAGGAAAATTAGGTTTAGGTTTTTTAATATTATTATGCAGCGCGGCAGAAAATTGGTTGGTTTTGTTGACGTTCGATTTGATTGCAGCAAGGCAGAGTGTTAATCGTAACTAATAATAAGAAAAAAGCATAATTATAACTAGACAGAATCTTCTTGTTTACATATTTTCTCTGCTTGCGTCGCTACCACTATGATGTAAATAGTCGCTTGATGTACATACAAGCATTAGAAAAGAAATGCAAGTGTCATCAACAACAAGAATGCAACGCAACAGAGTCAGTAAGTCGATGGTCAGACTAGCACTATTTCAACATGGCGACGTCAAGTTTATAGGCGAGGGGTATGAAGTAGTGAAACCCATGTACATGGTTTTCTGTGTTTGTTGTGTTGCCTCTTCTTGTTCTTCGTTGCAAGATTTTTTCTTCAATTTTCTTTCATTTTTATTTTCTCAAGCAAACGTTAACAACAAAACAAACATAAATATATTTAATAAAAACATTTAATAAATGAAATAGTGAAAATTTAACTATTAATATTAATTTAATTATTAATGTTAATTATTTTGTTTGTTTTTTGGTTTATTTATGTCTTTTTTTGTTTTTATTGGTATGAGAAACACAACAAACGCGAATGGTAAAATAAAGAGGACACGCAAAGATCTTAAATTTCACGTTAACGTGTGTGGACATTAACGAAATTTGAAAAGAAACTTTAACGAAATTGGTTTCATGAAACCTTGCTAGTCTGACCATCGACTAAGTAGTTAGAGAGATCAAAGTACAACCAACCACTGTTGGTATGTACGTACGCACATATGATGCCCTTGAAATCGACGGACACGATTAAAAAGGGAATAGCAAAAATTATGATTTACAAGTGATTAGGGATGTCAGTTAAAGAAATTTTAAACAAGAGTGTAGAGAATTATAATTTAAAGGGAAAATTATAAATTAAGCTTTTTTGGTGGGAAAATTAGCAAATATCAAATTAAATAAAAATAATATTGATTTGTTCTCCAACAACTTGTATGGTGCAAACAATTTGGTCCAAACTTTGGATCTCCTAATATTTTGTCAAAATTTAGTTTAACTTCTAAAATGGCCCATATCGGTCCTCCCTAAAGGTACCTCCCCCACAAAAGTTCAACATTTGTGTTAATTCCATTCCACATTTTTGTCGGCAAGTTCAAATGTTGAAAAAGGGCCACAAAATTCAGAAGAGACACTAAATGCATTCTATCTTTCCGTAGATGAAAGTTTCAATTCACATTGGCTGAGGGTATACCTCTGTCGGCAAAGCCGACTGACACTTTTTTACTTGTTTTATTTTATTTTAGTTTTCTTTTATTTTTTAATTTTTTTTTTTTTAAATTTTGCCTTTTTATGGCGAAGATCATTTTTTAATGATTTTTGTTAATTTTCTCGTTTAGAGTTAAGCTTGATGATCTGAAATTATTTGCAAGTGAAAAAGGAAATCCAAGGACTCGAACCCACATAGTCACCAAATTACGTTACCTGGTTTCATTGGTGGTAAAGCAAATCTTCGGACGTATCGACTATGCAATGGCTTCTCTTTCTGTGGCCAAGTATCCGCGTTAATGTACAAAAACACATTTGCATTTGAAAAACGATAAGTTCTAGGACAGAGAAGCCATTGCATAGTCGATACGTCCGAAGATTTGCTTTACCACCAATGAAACCAGGTAACGTAATTTGGTGACTATGTGGGTTCGAGTCCTTGGCTTTCCTTTTTCACTTGCAAATAATTTCAGATCATCAAGCTTAACTCTAAACGAGAAAATTAACAAAAATTATTTTATTTTTATTTTTTATTTTATTTATTATTTTCATTACTCACTTTCAATACAACCAGTTTCTTTTCATATTTGTTCTAACGTCCCATTTGTACATGTCTTATTTATCATTGCCAAGAAGAAAATAATGCAAAGATGATAAAATGTTTCAGTGGAACAAATAGCATCCACACTTTGCAAGTGAACGGAGAGACTTAGCAAGATGGCGGAAAAATTAAGCAAGAGAGCAGAACCACTTTGCGAAAGAGAACAGTGATAGTCAAATTTGCTAAGTACAAAGAGAAACTGAAAAGTAATTATGTGAAACAAAAAAAATATCACTTTTCAAAATAGCTTCTTTTTGATAAGTGCAAAGTGAAAAGCGATAAGTTGTTTCGTGGAATATGGCCCAGGATGCTTCAGAATTCGTGATTCCTCATCAATCTGCTTTCTGGGAATGCCAAACGCAGCCATGTCTTAATTGCTTTTAATTTCTGGCAATGAAATTTAATTGCAATACAATAAAAAATCTATAGAAAACTCACCAACCAAGACCTTCTATCTAAATATATAAAATTGAAATTTGTTTGTCTGTTTGTTTGTTTGTGTCTTATAGACTCGAAAACCGCTGAACAGATCTTACTGAAATGTTTAGGGTACATTGCTACATGGCCTGGAATGAAAATAGGCTATATCATTTTTTGAAATTTCGCGTTGATCTGGAGATATAGCATCAAAACCGGAGGTACCTCCAACAAATTTAGATTTTGTATGCATATATCTTTAGAACTATTACAGATACAATCTCCAAATTTTGTATGTATGACGGAATTTGATGTAGAAATAAATTTACTACATTATATTCAAATCGGTTCAGATTTGAATATAGCTCCCACATACATATATTTTCGGCCGATTTCCTTATTTTATGTACCAAACATGCTACTTATGTCCAATTTCAATGAAATTTGGAATGTGTGGCGGAATTTGTTTTAGAAATAAAGGTGCTAAATTATATCGAGTTTGGTTCCGATTTGGATATAGCTCCCATCTACATATATTTTCGGCCGATTTCCTTATTTTATACACCAAGCACGTTATATATGTCCAATTTCGCTGAAATTTGAAATGTGTTACAGAACTTGGTCTAGAAATAAATGTGCCAAATTGTATCGAAATCGGTTCAGATTTGGATATTGCTCCTATATATATTTTCGGCCGATTTTCTGTATTTGATACATTCAACACGCTATATGTGTCCAATGTCGCTGAAATTTGGGATGTCTGACAAAATTCGTTCCAAAAATAAATGTGCCAAATTATATCGAGACCGGTTCGGATTTGGTCACACTATGTATGTCCAATTTCACTGTACTTTGGAACGGAATTCCTTCTAGAATTAAATGGGACAAATTATATCGAAATCGGTTCAGATTTCAATATAGCTCCCATATATATTTTCGACCGATTTCCTGTATTTTATGCACCATGCACGCTCTATATTTGTCCAATTTCGATGAAATTTGGAATGTGTAACGGAATTTGGTCTAGACATTAATGTGCTGAATTATATCGAAATCGGTTCAGATTTGGATATAGCTCCAATATATATTGTCGTCCGATTTTCCACATTTGATGCACCAAATACGCTATATATGTCCAATTTCGCTGAAATTTGTAGGGTCTGGCGGAATTTATTCTAGAAATAAATGTGCTAATTATATCGAGATCGGTTCAGATTTGAATAAAGCTCCCATATATATTTTCGGCCGATTTCCTGTATTTTATACACCAAACTCGCTATATACATCCAATTTCGTAATGAAATTTGGAATACGTAACGGGATTTGGTCTAGACATAAATGTACCAAATTATATCGAAATCGGTTCAGATTTGGATATTACTCCTGTATATATTTTCGGCCGATTTTCTGTATTTTATGCACAAAACACGTTATGTATGTTCAATTTCAATGAAATTTTGAAGACTTAGCAGTCAGTAGAAGTCATCATTATTTACACAAGTACTTATAGTTGGGAAGGAATTGACCAAGGCTACAGCTATTAAGTATCATATCTTTGAGAGACTTCTTAAGATTTATGTTTTATTATGATATATCTAAATCCTTAGGAATACTTATAGGCGGAAAGGCTTTCGGAGGAGTGTTACCTCCTGAAACATACAAAAATACCATAGTAGCTCCATAACAACCCAGAAGTGGTATATAACGCCTTCATATCTCCTATATTTATTCGTTAAAATATTAAAAATTTTAATATGCAGCAAAGCGCACCGTGTTCAGCTAGTTCTATATATTTTCGAATTAAAATAGCTCCTTTAATTTGTTCGGTTATTCACACAATTCTAAATCCACAGAATTGTTCATTGCGGTCGAAGAAGATCTTTATCTGTTGAATGGTTACAATTACTCTTGCTATAAATCTGTAACGCACTCTAAGTTTAGTACTCCAGTTGGTAAAACCACTTCATTTCTGCTTCGGAAAGATGGCTGGCAATACGATACGAGAATACAGAACAAAATTTGTCTGTCAATTGATAGTTATGGTTTTAATGTTGTTACTTAAAGGCGTAGTTAGTTTTGATATACGCATTAATTGGTTATATCCACGAACGAACTGTGGATCTTGGACCTGTGGACCATAATGGGAAAACATAATTTTTTAAAAATACTTTCAATAATATTGTGTTTGAATGGAATATTAAAATTGATTACAATAAAAAATAAAATGTAAAAAGTCTGTGCCACTGAATAATTTTCGTTAATTGAATTTATCCAGTGCAAATGATCTTTATATTTGTCACCATCATCAGAAATCGTGTGTACGATTCATTGGTAATAGATGAAACGACGTCCTATATCTAAGGGGTTATCCCTACTTGTCAATTTCAAAAAAATCGAAAACAAATTATTGGCTTATTTGAAGTACTTATTTTGAAGTACAGGTAGTGTAGAGTATGCCACAAAAAATTACAAGTCGATAGGTGCAAAATTGGCTGAGAATGACCTTTCAAAGTGGAGAAGCCGTTGTGGCTTGTGTGTTTAGGCGTACTTTATTGGTTTATTATACCACTTCTTTTTGCATACCTTACAATGGCAAATTGTTGCGAATTTCCTGAAATTAATTCACTTGTTACCTGTGAATGAAAAAATGTGGACGGTCATTCATTTCCAGATCCAGGTATAGAAGTATTGTACATGTAAAAGGGCTTTTTCATATTTTGAAGCCGCTCATTAATTATTTTTTGCCAATTAGTAAGCTTGGAGGCAAAGGAATGCTGGCAGGAAAATTGATTGACAAGCTCACTGTCTACTATGGATTTGCAATTCGTCGGCATTCGAATTCAATTCACAATATCGGCGACATTTGATCATTACAGTTCAAGCGATACAAATCCACGTCACGAGAGATGCCCAACCGGTGAACACTCATGGTGTTCATATCAACGGGCTCGGACAAGAAAATAGGCTTCCATTAATCAAAATAGCAACGAAAGCTTCAATCAAAACCCTTTCATGTGGAGCTCTCGTTGTAAATGTAGAAGCTTACATTGCGATTGGTCTTTTTAACGAAGGTAAAAAAATCATTGTCATTTTATTTGAGCTCGATCGGAGTGAGCTGTGGAAGAAACGCACACGAATATGCTAATCAAATCGACCAAGCACGAATTGCACTGGCAGAGAGACGTGCGGCCGAGTGCACTCATCAAGGAAGAATGTTGCGAAGGCAACACAAAATTTTTATCTTACAAGCTGCATAGTCGCGACATTTTTTTATTTTTTTATTGGGATAGCGTTTGCAATTTTGTTTTTTTTTTTTTTTTGAAAATAGTCTGGCTTAATCCCATTGTTGTTGTTTTAATATTTTAAAACAACTATTGTATTAGTGGAAAAGATTTGGCATTGTTCGCCAAGGGGTAAGGCAGGGAATAAAAAAACGCCACAATGCTTCAAATTGAAGACACTGGCACGACGTGTGTTGTTTTTGCTGTAAAGCAGACCAACCAAATTTTGGTGTTGCATTCGTCGAAATATAAATAAAAATAAATATAAACATAAAAAAATAAAATAAAATGAAAATAAAATAAAAATTAAATACAAATAGAATAAAAATAAAATAAAAATAAAAATGAAAATAAAATGAAATAAAATGATAAAGTAAAAATAAAATTAAAAAAAAAAATTAAATCCAAATAAAATAAAAAAACTCTGAATAATCAAAACTAAATTTTTAACATTTTGTTTGGAAAGTGGTTTTTGGACACTATGCCAAAATGTTAAAACAAAATGTTAAAAAATTAGTTTTGATTATTCATATAGTGGGCTTAAGTATATATAAAATTGGAAAAATATATTTTTCAGATCAAAAACAAAAAAGAAGCACCGAAAGGGTTATATAGAGCTATACCAAATCGTGGACCTATGTCCACAAGTTTTGTTATATAAGTTTATTGACACTTAAGAACCCTAAGTGTCAAAATATAGCTAAATCGGTCTGAAAATGTAGCTAAAACTGTCAAAATACCGTAAATCGGGGGGGGTACCGTTATATGGGGGCTATACCGAAACGTGGACCTATGTCCACAACTTTTGTTATATAAGTTAATTGACATTTAAGAACCCTAAATGTCCAATTATAGCTACATCGGTCTGAAAATGTAGCTAAAAACGTCAAAATACAGCAAATCGGAGGGTACCGTTATATGGGGGCTATACCAAAACGTGGACCTATGTCCACAACTTTTGTTATATAAGTTTATTGACACTTAAGAACCCTCAATGTCAAATTATAGCTATATCGGTCTGAAAATGTAGCTAAAAACATCATAACACCGTAAATCGGGGGGCACCGTTATATGGGGGCTATACCAAAACGGGGACCTATGTCCACAACTTTTGTTATATAAGTTTATTGACACTTAAGAAACCTAAATGTTAAATTATAGCTACATCGGTCTGAAAATGTAGCTAAAATCGTCAAAATACCGCAAATCGGAGGGTACCGTTATTGGGGGCTATACCAAAACGTGGACCTATGTCCAAAACTTTTGTTATATAAGTTTATTGACACTTAAGAACCCTAAATGTAAAATTATAGCTATATCGGTCTGAAAATGTAGCTAAAAACATCAAAATACCGCAAATCGGGGGGTACCGTTATATGGGGGCTATACCAAAACGTGGACCTATGTCCACAAGTTTTGTTATATATGTTAATTGACACTTAAGAACCCTAAATGTCAAATTATAGCCAAATCGGTCTGAAAATGTAGCTGAAAACGTCAAAATATTGTAAATCGGAGGGTACCGTTATATGGGGGCTATACCAAAACGTGGACCGATATACCCCATGTTCGAACTTGATCTTCCGACGGCTAAAAAAATGGTATTCCCCAATTTTCAGCGAAATCGGTCAACAAATGCGACCGGACGGACGGACGGACATGCATAAATCGACTCAGAAAGTGATTCTATGTATATCCCTAGAAGGAACTATGGGTCTATCTCGCTTCCTTTTGTATGTTACATACAAATGCACTAACACATAATACCCCTTACCACATAGTGGTGTAGGGTATAAAAAATAAAAAAAATGTAAATGGGACGCGAGAACAAATATGAAAATAATAAATAAATGAAAAAATGAATAATAAAAAAAAAAATAAATAAAATAAAAAATAAAAATTAAATAAAATAATAAGAATTAAAAAATATATAAAATAAAAATAAAATAAAATTAACATATAAGTAATATAAAATAAAAATAAAATAAACACAAAACAAAAATAAAATAAATAAATAAAAATAACATAAAAATAAAATAAAATAAAAAAATAAAATAAATTAAAATAAAAATGAAATAAAAATGGAAATAAAATAAAATAGAAATAAAATAAAATGAAATAAATTAATGTAAAATAAAAATAAAATAAATGTCAAATAAAAATAAAATAAAATAAAATAAATAAAATAAAAATAAAATAAAATAAAAAAAATAAAAGAAAAGAAAAATAAAATAAAAGAAAAATGGGACGCGAGAACAAATATGAAAAGAATCTGGTGTAATTAAAAGTGAGTAATGAAAAAATAAATAAAATAAAAATAAAAAGAAAGTATAAAAAAATAAATTATAAAAATTAAGAAAAAAATAAAAATAAAATAACATAAAATAAAATAAACATAAAATAAAAATAACATAAATATAATATAAAATCAAAATAAAATTAAAATTAAAATAAACATAAAACAAAAATAAAATAATAATAAAATAAGAATAACATAAAAGCAAAATAAAATACAAATAATATGAAAATTGAAATAAAATAAAAGTACAATAAAAATAAAATAAAATAAAATAAAATAAAATAAAATAAAATAAAATAAAATAAAATAAAAATATAATAAAAATAAAATAAAAACAAGTGAGAAAAGACTATAGTTCGTACGGGGCCGACTATGCGATACCCTACACCACTACCTCTGTGAATAATCTTTTCACTCGAAAACATTTCTTTTATGGAGATACGAAAGTTTTCACCTATCTGGCTTTTATACCAAATAACTTAAGGCGAACTGAACCAAAATAATTAATATTTAATTTTATATTTGACTACTGTCGACATCACCAACATCAATAGGCTTCTATCTCTGTGAGAAAATTTCGTGATGATCCGATCAAAATTCCGACCTGTAGTGTGATTGCAGAAAAAGTGGAAAAAAGGGATACATTAACATTAACAACTATTGCGATCTCTCTATTATTTGGCTACCTACGCCAACCTACTCTGCATAATTTCAAAGATGGGATTTTCTACTTTCTTAGTCTGGCTTTGCTTTTAGAAGGTCCCCAACCAAAGGTGTGATATCCGTCATTATTATAAAAATCTTTTCCACTAATAAACTAGTTGTTTTAAAATATTAAAACAACAACAATGGGATAAAGCCAGACTATTTTGATAAAAAAAAAAAAACAAAATTGCAAACGCTATCCAAAAAAACGCCACAATGTTTCTAATCGCAAAAATGAAAAGTTGGGTTCTATTAGCGGCTATTGCGATATCTTCGTTCTTTGACCACCTACGACAATCTACTATACATCGTTTTAAAGGTGATATTTTTTCTACTTTCCTTGCCAGGTTTTGCTTTTGATATACGTCTTAAAGAAAGAGAAATATTGGTTTTGAAATAAAACGTTGACCTTTACTCAAAATAAGTTTTTGCTCATTCCGACCCCTGAATATTATCCGACCATCACCACAATCAATAGGCTTCTTCATCTGTGAGACCCCCATTAACCCTCAAAATTTCGTGACGATCCGATCAAAAATCCTGTAGCGCGATTTCCAAAAAAAATGATAAATGGGATGTATTACCGACTGTTGCGATATCTCTGTTATTTGGTCATCTACGGAGACCTAGTTTGCATCATTGTAAAGATGGAATCTTCTACTTTCATAGTCAGGCTTTGCTTTTGGAAAGTCCCCAATCAAAGCTGTGATATCCGTCATTATAATTAAAATCGCAAAAATGAAAATTTGGGTTTTATTTGCGACTATTGTAATATCTTCGTTGTTTGATCATCTACAAGAACCTACTTTACATCATAAGAAAGGAAATATTTTCTACTTTCATTGTCAGGTTTTGCTTTTGGTATACCCCATACAGAAGCTGAGATATTCGCTTTGGAAAAAAACGTTGTCTTTTTATCCACATAAGTTTTTTGCCGATTCCGACCCCTAAATATTATCCGACCATTACCAAAATCAATAGGCTTCTTCCCCTCCGGGACCCCCATCAACATCCAAAATGTCGTGACGATCCGATCAAAATTGCGACCTGTAGCGTGATTACAAGGTTTAGATGGACAGACGGAAGACGGACAGACGAACGGACGGACGGACACACATAGCCAGCCCACATAGTGGTGTAGGGTATAATAAAATAAAATACAAATAATATAAAATGAAAATAAAATAAATTAAAAATAAAATAAATGAAAATGAAATAAAATTAATGTAAAATAAAATAAATTAAAATAAAATATAATAAAAATAAAAACAAAAAAATAAAATAAATAAAAATAAAATTAAAAATAAAATAACATAAACTTAAAATAAAAATAAAATAAAATTAAAAATAAAATAACAATAAAATAAAATAATACTAAAATTAAATAAAATAAAATAAAATAAAATAAAATAAAATAAAATAAAATAAAATAAAATAAAATAAAATAAAATAAAATAAAATAAAATAAAATAAAATAAAATAAAATAAAATAAAATAAAATAAAATAAAATAAAATAAAATAAAATAAAATAAAATAAAATAAAATAAAAATAAAAGAAAATAAAAATAAAGTAAAATATAATAAAATAAAAATAAAATAAAATACAAATAAAATAAAAATGAAAATAAAATAAAAAAACAATAAAAATAAAATAAAAATGAAAACAAAATTAAAATAAAATAAAAATAAAATGAAAATGAAAATAAAATAAAATAGAATGACAAAAAAAAAAAATTAATGTAATGTAACATATAAATAAAATAAAATAAAAATAAAATAAACATAAAATAAAAATAAAAATAACATAAAAATAAAATAAAATAAAATAAAATAAAAATTAAATAAACATAAAATAAAAATAAAAATAACATAAAAATAAAATAAAATAAAATAAAATAAAAATAAAAAAAATAAAATCAAATAAAATAAAATAAAAATAAAGTAAAATAAAGTAAAATAAAAATGAAAATAAAATACAAATAAAATAAAAATGAAAATGAAAATACAATAAAAATAAAATGAAAATAAAAATAAAATAAAATAGAATGAAAAAAAATTAATGTAATGTAACATATAAATAAAATAAAATAAAATAAAATAAAAATTAAATAGAAATAAAATAAAAATAAAACAAGTAAAAAAGTGTCAGTCGGCTTTGCCGACAGATATATACCCTCTGCCAACGTGAAGCGAAACTTTCACCTCCGGACAGATCGAATGCATTTAAGGCCTCTTCAGAATTTTGTGGCCCATTTTGGACATTTGAACTTGCCGAAAAAAATGTGGATTAGGAATTAACTGCACTAAGACACAAATGTTGTGCAGGTACCTTTAGGGAGGACCGATATGGGCCATTTTAGAAGTTAAACTAAATTTTGATAAAATATTAGGAGATCCAAAGTTTGGACCAAATTGGTTGCCCCGTTCAAGTGATATCGCCTTAGCTTTTTAGTGACATTTTTTCAATATTGGGGAGAAGTACCGAAAGTTGTGGACCGGTATTGCCCATGAAACTAAGTTTGGATATAATATAACGAAGACCAAATGTTGGACCAAATCGGTTGAACAGCTCTCCGACTGTCACATATGGTAACAGAGGGGTTTTTTACAACTTTCGGGCTGTTTTCCAAAGAAATATGGACTTGCCCCTGAAAAAACCTTTTAATGTCGTAATAGTGGCAGCGAATGCAAGTTGCTTCAACAAAAATCAAAGCTATTCGAGAGCAGGTCTTAAAATGAACTTATTCGAAACTTTGTGTGGTAGGTACCCGAAGGAGTGGACAAACATAGTCTATATTCGAACCTGATCTGGTAAACATACTAGGATGTGTAAAGTATGGACCAAATTGGTCACTCACTTCAAGAGTTATCGTGCGCACAATTTTTCCGAACATTTTTGAACTTTTGTGGGGGAGATATCTGAAGAATTGGACCAGTATGGCTTATCCTCAAACTTAAACTAAGCTTTGACAAAATTTTACGAAAGCCAAATTTTGGACCGAATCAGTTGATCCGTTCGAGAGTTATCGTGCGCTCCAGCCAGCCAGACAGACAGACGGACGGACATGGCTAAATCAACTCCAAATTGTCGTCCAAACATACTTGCGGTCTAAAATCATTATTTCGATGAGGCACACTTTGTCTGTATGAAAGTGTATATACCGTCGTTAGCATAAATGCTGAGGGTATAAAAATGGGCTATATCGGTCCACGGTTTGATATAGCCCGATATAATGGTACCTCCCGATTTTCGGTATTTTGAAGGTTCCTCATTATTACACCAAAATGGCCGAAGTTGTGTATTTAGTCTTCGTGGGGGGTATAAAAATTTCCATCTGAAATTTGTCGGAATCGCTCCATGCCTTCTATTTTGAAGGTTGTGGCCACAAAATCCCACCGAAATGGCTTTCCACCTGAAATTTTTCGGTATGGGCCCACGCTTTCATTCCGCCCTCATAGAACGGTACCTCCGGATTTTCGGTATTTTGACGGTTGTGACCTCAATATTCTACCACATAGGCTGAAATTTGGTATTTAGTCTTCGTTGAGGGTGTACCACTTTCCATCTTAAATTTGTTGGTGTAGGTCCACGACTTCATAATGCCCGCATAGATCGGTACATCCGGTTTTTCGGTATTTTGATGGTTATGGCCTCAATATTCCACTGTACTGGCTAAAGTTTTGTATTTAGTCTTCGTTGGCGGTATAAAACTTTCCACCTAAAATTTGTATCTACAGGTACACGCCATCATATAGCACCCATAAAACGGTACCTGCCGATTTTTGGTATTTTGAAGGTTGTGGCCTCCATATCCCACCGAAATGGCTGAAATTTGATTTTTTTTTGTTTTCGTTGGATATTTAAATCTTTCCACTTGCAATTTGTCGGTATAAGTCCACGCCCTCATATAGCCCCCACAGAACGGTACCTACCGATTTTCGGTGTTTTGAAGTTTGTGACCTCAATATTCTACCGCAATGGTTGAAATTTGGTATATAGTCTTCGTTGACGGTATAAACCTTTCCACCTGAAATTTGTCGGTTTAGGTCGACGTCTTCGGGTTAGTAGCCCTCCTCTAGGAAAAAACCTACTATAACCCCCATTGCATGGAACCTCCCGATTTTCAATATCTCTCCGAAATTATTAAAATATGGTTTTTAGTCTTCCGTGGGGTTATAAAATATTCCAGAAGAGAATTAATAGTATAAGTCCTCTTTAATATTTCGCTGTTACTGCCGAATTCGAAGACAGGGTGGACTCACAATCTGTGATTATTGGGTGTGACACTCCCCTGTAAGAATCATGGGTGATTCTCCTAAGAAATGATGCCATGACAAATCGCATGCACCCATGATTCAACTCTGGGTATATTAACCCTCTAACCGTAATACTTGCCTTTGATAATGATAAAATAATAACACATACATATAAAAACACATTTTTATTTTTAAACACATGGGATTTTACTGCGGTAGCTCATATAATTGTCGCAATGATTCTCCACGCAGTTTTCAAATTTAGGAAATTTCTTGAAACACGACACATATGGAAATTATAACAATGCACTATGGTTTCAAGCAGGAATTTTTTGGCCAAAACTATTCTTTTGAAGTTTCAAAATTTTAATTGGTTTTTTTCTCAGAATAATAAAAAAACACATCAAGTCAACCGAAAATAATCAATTTTTATACCCTCAGCATTTATGCTAACGAGGGTATATACACTTTCATACGGGCAAAATGTGCCTCATCGAAATAATGGTTTTAGACCCCAAGTATGTTTTGACGAAATGTGTTTCAGACAATTTGGAGTTGATTTAGCCATGTCCGTCCGTCCGTCTGTCTGCCTGGCTGACTGGTGCGCACGATAACTCCCGAATGGATCAACCGATTCGGTCCAAAATTTGGCTTTCGTAATATTTTGTCCAAAATGTTCGGAAAATGTTCGGAAAATTTGTACATCGTGAAATTTCTACCAGACCTTAATGAGGTTCGAATATGGAAAATATGGAATTTCGGAAAAGTTCAGTTTAAGACCTGCTCTCGAATCGCCTTGATTTTTGTTTTAACAACTTGTATTCACTGTCCGCTTACGACGGTACAAGTTTCATGAGGGGCAAGTCCATACTTCCTGAGCAAATAGCCTGAAAGGTGCAAAAAAAAACCCCTATGATACCGTGTGTAGGGTTGGAGCGCAATATAAATCTCGGTCCAAAATTTGGCATTGATAATATTTTGTCCAAACATAGTTTAAGTTCGAAGATAAACCATATCGGTCCACTCCTTCAGATACCTCTCTCACAAAAGTTCAAAAATGTTCGGGAATATTGTGCGCACGATAACTCTTAAAGGGAGTGACCGATGTAATCCATACTCTGCACATCCTATTATATGTACCAGACATAGATCAGGTTCAAATATGGACTATATTTGTCTACTCCTTCTGGTACCACACAAAATTTCGGATAAGTTCACTTTAAGACCTGCTCTCGAATCACTTTGATTTTTGTTGGAGCGATTTGCATTCGCTACCTCCATTACGACGGTAAAATTTATTTCAGGGAAAGTCCATATTTCTTGGGAAAACTGCCCGAAAGG